>NC_041380.1:368517242-368548246 GCF_002162155.2 Triticum dicoccoides | reverse complement strand
CTTCTCGATCCTTTCAAAAAGGGGTGCCACGGCGACGATAACGGAAACGGTGCCACGGCAATGTTCCGGTTCCGATAACTCGATTGGGATACCGATGCAAAAGAGAAGTGTGCGGATGCATGGAACACGCAAGAGATGGTGGGGTACTCCCGGTTCCCGGGTTCCCACGGGTTGACGGCGGTGTCAAACGAGGAAACAACTAATGCCCACGGGTAGATACAACATCCAAACAAGCATCTCATACAACACATGCATTCGTTCACGGGCGTTTGTCTCGGGGTTATACCTTCGAAGCATGCAAACGGGACGGTTCTCATTCGGTGCAAAGTAGAGGAAGTAGACATTCTCGGGACGTTCATAGTGGAAGTAGTCGTTCTCGCTTTGTAGTTGTATACACTCCATAGGTGTTCGGGGTCACAACGAGGAACTTGACATCCATGAGGTCTTCGAGGGTCGGCGGTAGTGGTACTCGGTCGTTTCGAATAGGTACTTGGGGTCATCGAACTTGCCGGTCTCGTTTTTGCGACGGTAGTTGTTCTATGCATCCGGCGTCAAGGTACTTGTAGTTCTTAGTGATTCTGAAGATGGTGATAGTGGTACACTTTTCGAAAAGGAACTTCACGCATCTGATGTTCTCGGGGGGTGACGGTAGTTGTGCACAATCGTTGTTGGACTTGACGGGTCCGAGGTCTCCGGGTGTAGTGGTACTTGGCTTCTCGTCGTGTAGTCGTTTTTCATAGTCGGACTTGACAAAAATGCACACCGGCTGTAGTCGTGGTACTTGGCAGCAGAAAACACACAGTGTGGGTACACGAACTTGTCGTAGGTAAGTTCTCCGGGGACGGCCTTCGAGCTTGCCAGCGTGTGAAGCAGGGAAAGCAGCGGCAGCGGCAGGACATGGCAGCAGGGCGAGGCGGCGCTGCTCATGCGGGGGTTCGGCGAGATGGGACCTGCAGGCACGGGAAACAACGGGGATCCACCGGATCTGACGAGGCAATCCGGTCCCCGATGGTGCGAGTTGAACAGGACGACGACGGGGCCTTCGCAGCTTCGCCAGAGGCGTGCGGGTGCAGCGACGCTGCCGGAGAAGATGCAAGCGACGAGGAGGGTTCGGGATGGGGATGCTTGCGTGGCAAGCAGTGCTCGGGCTACGGCTTGCTCGCCGGCAATGACTGGAGGCGGAAGTCGCCGGTGCAGGTTGGACGACAGCGGCTGCAGGGAGCGGGCGGCAGCCATGGTGCTCGGGAAGGCGCGGGGAGGAGAGGGGAGGAGGCTGCTAAGTGTGGCCGGTGCTCGAGGAGCTCCTCTCCTCGGTCGCTCGGCGACAGGGGGTCTCGCTCCTCTCTCTCTCCCCCTCTGGGTGATGGTGCAAGGGAGAGGACGAGAGGAGGGCGCTGGGAGGAGAAAGAACAGGGAGATCGAGCGTATCTCCTGGCGGCGCTAGCAGGAAATGAAGGGGGGAGAGAGGATCGGCCAGAGGGTGTGGGCTAGGGTTAGGTGGGGCGGCTGGCCTATGGGCCGGCGCGGGAGGCCCGATTGGGTGGAGGTCCAACAGGCCGGCGGGGATGGATTGGCCTAGAGAGGCCTGCTGCTAAGCTCTCTCTTCCTCACTCCTCTTTTCTTTAAAAAACAGAGAACTAAAAGAAAGGGAAAAGAGAGAAGAGAAGGTTGGATGAAGAATTTGGTCATGCGGTTAATATCCTTGGACTCACAAAAATATGCTTGGTCCGAGAAAATTAGAAGTGTCAAGATCGAATGATATGAATTCAAACTCATTTGAATTTAATTCAAATGGGTTTGAACTAGGACTAGGGTTTTGAAGTGCCCAGAAATGTTGAGAATTTAGGTGGAGCTCGGGGAAGTGACGAAAGAATTTACAGGAAAAGTTTGGGGACCAAACTTGAAGCGGAAAAAGGCATGTGATTAATTGCAAGTGTGTTTATGGGTGATTTCAAAAATTAACGGGATATTTATTATAGCTCCCTAAATATTGGGAGGATATGTTTTAAAGAGAATTTCACCATGTGAATTTCCCTCAATTTAAATGGACCGAAGATCCATACAATTTATTTAAAAGAGTTATAGAATTAATAATATGATGGCATGATGACATGATGCGATGCAAGAGGTGACATGATGAAATGCAACACGCAAGAAAATGACATGGCAACGTCAGCGAAAAACTGGAAGACACGTGGCATATCGGTCTCGGGGCATCACAACACTCCACCACTACGAGAGGATCTCATCCCGAGATCTAGAGATGGCACCAGAGAGAAACGGAAGAGGAAGAGGTAAAACAAAGTTGCTTCTTGATAAAAGAGTGAAACCATGAACCTCGCGAGGTTGAACAAATTGAAAGAAAGAATACAACGAAGATGAACAAAGTTGGAAACACTCCGTGAGAAAAGAGGAACAAGGAACATTACTAGAACCTTGTAGGTTGAAAGACATAAGAAAAAGGGTTCCAATGGACAGGAAGTACATGCAAGCACTCCGATTGAAACGTGATGTACAAGGGATGATAAGGATCAATTACGACAACACTCTGGTTGGAAAAAGGAAGGCAATAATATGAATTTGGCAAAATGAAAGCACTTGGATGAGATTTCGGTTAGAAGAGGAATGATAGCCACAACACTCCAGTTAAAACAAGATAGAGAAGGAATAAGAATGATATAATTTGGGCAGCACACCTATTGTAAATGGAAGGAATTGAACATGAACTTGACAAGATGAGAGGATACTTGATGAGATGAACAACACACTGCCTCCGGAAGAAAGAATAGAAGATAGCTCATTGGAATGCCAACTTCTGCCACAAATGAGCTTGGAGAGCACCCTTCCAAGAGGGTTATAACAAAGTTGTTGGAAAACCACCAATGAAACGAATAATCTTGTAGTGGGCTTATGGAAAACATCTCAAAACTGAGGTGAAGTTCTGCCACCGAAAACAAAGATTGATGGGGAACAAAGAAGAGATGAAAAACTTCTTCACCGAGATAGGAAGGAGAAGATTGGATCATTGATAAGCACCACAATCGCAACCATCGTTAGGATAGGCTTTAGGTGAAATATAACCCAAGATAACTCCAATGAAGAGATTGATGGATTGAGAAGAGCTCATGCTCGAAGAAATTGATGGGTTTAACTATCTCATTCTTGACAACTGTTGAATCATGACACATGAAGGGAAATTGTTAAGAGTGACATAACACCACCTCAAAAGATAAAGTAGAATGAATTGCATTTCGGAATGCAAGATGAAGAATGCTTGAACTCCTCGCAAAAGAATCTTCAAGAACACTTCGAGGATGAATTAAATCATGATGAACCACCATGCTGAACTCCGGTAACAAAAGAAATGGTAGGGAGTGAAAATTGAAAAGAACAACAAGAAACCTTGCAAAGATTAGATGGAGCTTCGCAATGAGATAATTAATATAGGTTGGACCTTCGGAAAAGAAAGATGGATCATTTCAAACCAAAAGTTTATTCCTCATGAACAAACTCCGAACAAAGGAATTAATAACCTTGAGGAAAAACAAGAATAAGAAATTATGTTATGCTTATCCTTCATCAACTTAAATCGATGAGAAGCAATGGATTTAGCATACTACTTATTCTCGTAGAACGGATTAAGATAGATATGGCGCAAAATTGGGAAGGTCTTCAACTAACCACCGGTAGGATTGGAAAGAACGAATGAATCTGTATGATAACGAAGTAGGAGAACTCTTGAACGAAGCACCATAAGAATTGAACTTGAAAGTAGCAAAAGCACAATTCACCGGGAAGAATTAGAGAACGACGTTGATCCTTGAGGGAATTTAGATACAAGTGAAACGAAGAGATCATGAGCTGACTAGAGAATACTTGAGCGACGCGCCGGTAAGATTTGGGGAATGAGAGCTGAAAGTTGAGAATGAATAAACCAGCAATGATGGTCTTCGGAGAATCAAACTGAAAATACTCTTGAATTGCTCCGGATGGGTGAAAAAAATTCTCACAATCGCAAACAATTATGAGAGGATGGCATCAAGCTAGCATTTGAATCTTTGGAAGAACGGGTAAGGATTTAAGAGGAACCCCTCTTCGGTCTTCAAATCCGAGAATGAAGACGGGGAACAACACCATTAGTTGTTGAGACACTCCAGAATAATGCAGAATATAAAGGTTGAATCAATAGTGAAAAGAATTTGAAAGATCTTGGAGAAAGACATTTGACTGATGACAATTCATTCTTACGTCAAACTTTGAAATGAATTTGAAAATAACTCCAGAAAATTAGAAGAGTTAGGTAAGATCCTGGGAAAAGACTTGTGGGTTAGGGCCCACTCAAAAGACACACCGTTGACAAGGTTGCTTGAAAAGAGAGATTGCGCGGGTTGAATTAAATGGCTTGAATGAGATAACAACCTTGGAATAGGTTGAACGAATGTAGAGTGGAAACGCGAATCTTCGAGATATCTTCAACACTCCAGAACAAATGAATGGCGAGAAGAGGTGCACTGGCATGAGAAAACATTTGAAACGAGGAAAAGATATGATCCGCGAGGCTTGAATTGAATCCACCGGAGAAGAAAGAGAACGAAGAATGATGAACTTGAAGCTCCGTTAGTATCTTCCTGAGAATCACCGGATAAGAACATTGACGGAAAAGAATGGAGAGACTTCACATCCATAAAATAGATACTTGATTAAGAAATTTGACTCCTTGAAGAAACAAGGGTGGGAGGGTGGGAAAACAAAGACAACTTGGGATGGATGAAACGAACACCATTGATAAAAAGCTTAGAATTGATCTTGCAGATGTTGAAATGATCGGATCCACTTGAAGAGAAACACACCAGTTGAAAAGGATTGACATGACAATCTCGATTATCATGAAGGATTAGTATTCCCATAGAAATATGAGAGCACCATTTAGAAAGAGACATGGAATCAACATTTGACTTCGAAGCAACTCGAATACCACAACTCAAAACAAAACAAGGGATTGACTTGCAAAATAAGCCGGAAACAAACATATGATAGACCCCATATCGTATCATGTGTCTGTTGGAAGGATATCCTACGTGATACTTGAATTCCCACTTATAAACTCCCGAAACTTTCTGGTTATGCAATCAGGTGTTGGGGATACAGGGGAAGCATAATATCTCACCCAAAACTAATAAATCCTACATCCAGCTGTATCCATCCTTCAACACATAACCAAGAAACCTTCAGAAATCATTTACCTCAACCTTCAAAAAGCATCTGTTATACGAGTTATGGCAATACTCCCGAACACCCGCCCTAGTACTGGGTGGCGTCGAGGTTATCTCACCAACAACTGCATAAAAGAGATTTTCAATGTTGGCGAACTCTGGTATTCCAGAACTGCAACGATAAAATTGTGACAACAACACCTTGGAGCTCAACTCCCCGGGACACTGCCACAATCCCTAAATGTCAGGAGGCACCAAGAACAATGTTCTCGTCACAAAACCATCGGAAAGATTCCAATATACCCGCGTGATCCTAAAAAAATCGTGAAATTTAAGGAGAGGAGAGTCAAAACTCTACGTCAGGAGGCCTCACCAGAGCGACGAAGGGGCTGAGGAGTAAAAAGAATCCTACTCTCCGATATATATAATCCTAAGACACAAAACATTTTGTTCTAGACTCAACAACGTCAGCGATTCGATCAAGCAGGGGGCTCCTAAGTCGGGGAAGGCTCTGATTACCAACTTGTAACACCCACAATGCGGCTATATCTCCCACGTGTCGGGGCACGACTTAGAGGCATAGCCGCATGGTAGGTTTTCCGCAAGAGGGGTAATCTTCACACAATCCCATGTACTGAATAAGAAAGGGATAAAGAGTTGGCTTACAATCGCCACTTCACACATATAACAAGTTAAACATACATCATCCAGAATATAATCAAGGTCCGACTACGGAACCAAAATAAAAGAAGACAACCCCAAATGCTAGATCCCCGATCGTCCCAACTGGACTCCACTACTGATCAACAGGAAATGAAACAAAACAACGATCAAGATCTTCATCAAGCTCCCACTTGAGCTGGGTTGCGTCACCTGCACTGGAATCATCGGCAACTGCAACTGTTTGGAAGTATCTATGAGTCATGAGGACTCAGCAATCTCACACCCTCGAGATCAAGACTATTTAAGCTTATGGGTAGGATAGGGTAATGAGGTGGAGCTGCAGCAAGCACTAAGCATATATGGTGGCTAACATACGCAAATAAGAGCGATAAGAGAAGCAACGCAACGGTTGTGAACTAGAAGTGATCAAGAAGTGATCCTGAAAGCTACTTACGTTCAAGCATAACACAAGACCGTGTTCACTTCCCGGACTCCGCCGAGAAGAGACCATCACGGTTACACACGCGGTTGATGCATTTTAATTAAGTCAAGTGTCAAGTTCTCTACAACCGGACATTAACAAATTCCCATTTGCCACATAACCGCGGGCACGGCTTTCGAAAGTTCAAATCCTGCAGGGGTGTCCCAACTTAGCCCATCACAAGCTCTCACAGTCAACGAAGGATATTCCTTCTCCCGGGAAGACCCGATCAGTCTCGGAATCCCGGTTACAAGACATTTCGACAATGGTAAAACAAGACCAGCAAAGCCGCCCGAATGTGCCGACAAACCCCGATAGGAGCTGCACATATCTCGTTCTTAGGGCACAGCGGATGCGAAAGACGTCGGATTGGCATAGACCCTGGTTGCCCAGGGGGCGCCGGACATCGCCCAGTTCGGACCAACACTTAGAGAAGCCCTGGCTCGGGGGGGTTAAAATAAAGATGACCCTCGGGCTCGTGAAAACCCAAGGGAAGGTCATAGCACTACAAAAAAAGACACAGCCGTGACATTTTGGGCCGAACAAAAATTTTTCTGTCATACATATGACACTTCTATGACGATAATTGTGACAAAACCTGGTATCATCATAGATGTGGTGGGCTACTACTTCTATGACAAAAAATCATGACAGAAAATGGGCTTTTCGTCCTGGGCGGGCCGGAGACGCGGCTGCATGACATTCTTTGGGCCGTCCATGACGAAAAAAACCGTGGTAGAAGCGAGGGGGAGGAAAATTTCGGGGAGTTCCCGGTTACGGTGGGAGGTCGGGGGCCGAGCGATTCACGTTTCTCTCGTACACGTACGCGCGTGTGTGCGAGGCGTTGGCTCTAACTGAACTCGAGCGAGGTGTTGGGCTCTAAGTGAACCCGAGCGATTGCACTGCAGGCTACGCGTTACTGAACCCGAGCGATCGATCGATGGCTGTTAACTGAACCCGATCGAGCGATTCCTTCTCTACTGCTGCTAACTGAAGCCGATCGATGGGATGAATAGTGAGCGTTGCGGGGGGTTTGGATGAACAGTGAGCGGTGGCGTTGCCTCTGGATGAACAGGACCCCGTGGTGTGGTGGAGGGCTGGATGAACAGTAGACGGTGGAGGGGTGCCCGTGGAGGGGTGGATGAACAGGACCCCGTGGTGTGGATGGCTGGATGAACAGTAGATGATGGAGGAGTGGTTGAACAGGACCCCATGGTGTGGAGGGCTGGATGAACAGTAGACGGTGGAGGGGTGCCCGTGGAGGGGTGGTTGAACAGGACCTCGTGGTGTGGAGGGCTGGATGAACAGTAGACGGTGGAGGGGTGGTTGAACAGTAGCCGATGGAGTAGCGCGCGGTGGAGGCTGGATGAACAGGAGCCCGTGGAGGCTGGATGAACAGGAGCCCGTGGAGGCTGGAGGAGGTCGATGGTGGAGATGAACAGTATCTCGTGGAGTCCTGTTTTGCGGTACGCCACACCTCTCCTGATGAACAGGACCCCTGTTTCGACCGTAACGCTCCAACACAAGTCTGTTTCCTCCGTTTTGTGGTACGCCACACCCTTCCTGATCAACAGGACCCCTGTTTCGACCGTAGGAGGTCCGTTTCCTTCGTTTTGCGGTACGCCAGACCCCTCCCGATGAACAGGATCCCGTTTTGAACGTGGCCGGTCAAACACAAGGCTGTTTCCTCTGTTCTGCGGTATGCCAGGCCTCGTTTCCATCGCCTGTTCCGTCCAAGCCCTCCCGATGAACACGACGCATTCCGTTGCCTCCCCATGAACACGCCGCATTCCGTTGCCTCCCCATGAACACGACGACGACGCTGTTTCTCCGTTCCGAGCCAGCCATGTACACGAGCCGTCACCGTACGTATGCGCGAGTAGGCGTTCGAGACCCCGCCCGTATGTACACATATGTGGCCGTATTTTGTTTCTTGCACCCTGGCCGATGTACGTACGTGTAAATGCTACGTGCGCGCCTCTACTACGACACATGCGCGCCTCTACATCGACCAGCATGTACGTACACGTTCGCGACCAGAATGACAATGCTACGTACGCTTCGACCAGGTGGGTCCCGACTGTCAGGCACTTCCTTGCCTACAAAGATGTAGCTGGTCAGTCCCAGCAGTCAGGGGTGAATCGTTTTTTTTTCGGACACACTTCCTTGCGTGCGAAGATGTAGCTGGTGGGTCCCAGCAGTCAGGGGGGTCGTTTTTTTCGCGAAATACGATGGCCCGTCTGGTGGGTCCCGCTGTCAGGTGGAGGAATAATTATTTTGCACGTAATAAGGAGTCACTTCCTTGCTGCGGCCGTGGACCCAGCTGTCAGCCTCTCCACAAACAGTCCACGTCCGATGGAAGACGTTCCTTAACCACGTTGACCATGCCGCGCCGAGAGCACCAGGACGGTGGACGACGGCGAGGCCTAGGAAGGGGACGATGCGGATCCGGGGAAGACGCGGCAGTGGATGCCCACGCGTAGAGGAGTATGAGGGTTCACTGGTTTGCTGCGGTGTGAGGCTACCGTCGCCGCAGAATAACAGGGGGTGTGGGTGAGTAGAGGGATGGCCTGGCCAGCTGTCGGTGTACTAGAATAGGGGTACCCTAGTACCCCGAACTTGTGCACGGGCAGTTGCAGCACCCCGCAGCAAAGGCTTGCCGGGCGAACGCCAAGATCCCCCAAGGTTCCCTTGGAGCCATCCAAGAACAAAGTATTTAAGCTAAGGAGACAAGACCCCGGCAAGAGGAGCTTGCCGGGAAGGCCAACCAAGGCGCTCCAAGGAACTTGCCGCGACGCGCCACGCGCTCCGGCAAGGCAGCAAGCCCCCGGCAAGAGGAGCTTGCCGGGAAGACTAAACAAGGTACCCCGGGGCCCGGTGAGCGACGAGCTTCTGGACCCGGCAAGATAACAACAGCGGCAAGGCGCTTGCCGCGGCAGGCGGCCACTCTGCGCCCATGCTCCAGCGCATCCACCAACGTGTCGCTCTGGGGGCCTCTCCGGGCGCGCGTGGCGGGAGGCTGTGCAGCCAGCGATGCGCAGTGGCATGCGAAGCTGACAAGATCGCCATCGTGGCGAACGGTGGCGCCCCTAACGGTCCTTTTCCGCATTGTTCGGGCGACTCAGACGGGCATTTAATTCCCTTGTCCCCTGCCGTCAGGGTTAGGTAGGGTGCACTGTACAAGCAACTGTACCAACTACCTCGCTTTTTACGTTTTTACCCTCCTCTGCGTTGCCACCTGTCGGTGACCCCTTTAGCGTATAAAAGGAGGCCCATGCGCAACGTAGAGGGGGTTCGATTCGGAGCCTCAGACAATCGGCTTCGATTGATTCGTAGCACAGGAAACATCATACACTTTCGCTCGAGAGCAAGAACACCAGATAATACAACTAGACAAGCAGCAGTAGGAGTGTTATCTCTCCGGAGAGCTCCGAAGCTGGGTAAACTGCTCGTGTGCTTCGCCTCGATCCGCTCTTTGTGCGATCTCCGCCCCCCGCCGAACCAAAAGGGGCCCGGTCCGCCGGCCCCATAGGTGTTCGTGGATCAGTTCTCCCCGACATCTTTGGCGCGCCAGGTAGGGGACGTCGAGATTGCGTGAACCTGATCCGGCGTTCACACGAGCTAGATCCTTATTTCCTTCATCAACATGCCACCGAAGAAGAAGATTTCGGCGGCGGGCGCTCCATCCACGTCACTTCCGCCACCGTTGGAGCAAACGAGTGGTGGGGTGGACGCCGGCGGAAGAAAGGACGTCGACGAGGAAGCCCATGATGCCGCCAGGTCCAAGAACAAGGCTGCACAAACCTCGGCGACTGTACATGTTCCACGCCACTCTCAGGAGGCGCAAGATCAACAGCGTCATGGCACTAGTAATGCCATACGCATGATAGCCCAAGACCAAGCTGGTGGATCTCGGAGCGCTCAAGACCAGCATGCACGCCAGCGTGCTGGCACGAGCGGGGCACGGTCGCCTGGACGGGATACTGCTCCTTCTAACATAGTTAGAAGTTCGAGCACGTCCCGCTCCTCGCGCCGTCCGCCACTGCCACCCACCACTCCAGCAGAAGCTTTGGCGCGAGCTCAACTTCTCCTAGATTACCCTCCAACGTCGGACAAGATCGACGAATGGAGGGCCACCATTCAGAGTCTCATCGGCTACGCCAACGGCGACACTCCACGGCGACCGAGCGCGTCGCCGCCACGGCAGGACCGCCGGACGCGAGCCGGTGGCGATGAAACGGACGTAGGTGCAACTACCATGCAATCACCGCCCCGAAGGCCAAGATCGCCGACTCGCCGGATCCACCTCGACAGCGACTCCACTGCATCGTCGGATCCACGAGCTCATCGCGATCAGCGCCAAGTTCTTCATGATCGACAACAAGAAGACGCTCGAACCCGCATCGAGCGCCAAAGAGAAGCGCGACGTCAATCCGACAAGCGCGCTGGGCCCTCTGTTGACATGCATGTGCCAGGGGAACCAGGCGATCTGCCGTACGCGGTAGGTTGTCCTGCGTTCACTCGTGAGCTGCGGCAAGTCCAGTGGCCCAGTACAAAGAACTTCAAGCCAGATGTACCGGAGAAGTACGACGGCAAGACGCATCCGTCAGAGTTCCTCAGCATTTACACTATTGCGGTGCAAGCTGCCGGGGGACGAGATGACAAGATCCTTGCCAACTACTTCCCGCTGGTGCTCAAGCCCAATGTCAGGTCCTGGCTCATGCACTTGCCGGACAACTCCATATCCTCTTGGGCTGATCTGTGCCATCAGTTTGTCGGCGCCTTTACCGGCGGACACAAGCCTCATGGCCAGGAGAGTGATCTTCATATGCTCGCCCAGAAGGAAGGAGAGCCCTTGCGCAAGTACATTCAGAGATTCAGTAGTGTGCAGCACAACATCCCAGACGTCCACCCTGCCGCGGTGATCAGCTCGTTCCATCAGAACATGCGGAACCGCAGGATGCGGGAGGAAATGGTGATGTGCAAGATCAGGGACGTCAGTGAGTTATATGCACTGGCCGACAAGTGTGCACGTGCTGAGGAAGGGAGGAGACTCCCCGGAGAAAATATAGGAGCAGGAGGATCTGACAGCGAAGATGCTGCCCCGACAAGGAAAAACCGGCGGCGGAACAACAGGAGAAGAAAAGGCAAAGAAGTGCTAGTTGTTGAGAAGTCCGGCAACGGTGGCAGCGTCAAGGAAGCCAAAGCTGGTGACTCCGGCAAGGAGGTTGCCGCGGAGGTGGCGGTCACCGACAAGCAGGACGGCACCAACAAGCAGTATTGCAAGATTCACCGCACCAAGGGCCATGATCTTCAGAACTGCAAGAGGGTCAAGCAGCTTGTTGAGCAACAGAAGGCTGAATACGAGCGGCGCGACAAGGAGAAGGCCCAGGAAGGAGCTAGTGGATCTGGCAAGAAACGTCCCGGCCGAGGAGGACGCCGCAGCAAGGCCAAGCAGCGGCAAGGAGACAGACCTCCTCGCGGCCGCGACAAGGATGAAGATGACGGCGACGATGAAGATATGGATGATGAGGAGACTGATGAGCAGGAGTTCCAGAAAGCTACAGAGGTCCTGTGCGTTGACGGTGGTGCTTCTCTGCATGCCTCGCACCGCCAGCTCAAGCAAAGGATGCGGGAGGTTAATGCAGCAGAACCACCCGTCGAGTCACGCAGGCCTCTGAAATGGTCCAGCACGCCTATCATCTTTGATATTGAGGACCACCCGGATCGCATAACTGCGGTCGGGTGCTTGCCGATGTTGGTTTCACCAACAATCCGCAACCTCAAGGTCACTAAGATGCTAGTTGACGGCGGGGCCGGTTTGAACTTGATTTCCTCCGTGGTGCTCCAGAAGCTCCAGATCCCTGATAGCGAGCTCGAAGAGACCGGCACATTTCAAAGAATCAACCCGGGAAGGAGCAAGCCAAAGGGAAAGATCACGTTGCCGGTAACATTTGGCAGTGAGCTGAACTTCAGGACTGAGAGGGTCACGTTTGACGTTGCCGACTTTCCATTACCTTACAATGGAATCCTTGGCCGTCCGGCACTCGCCAAGTTCATGGCAGCCTCTCACTATGCGTACAACGTACTGAAAATGCCAGGCCCAATAAGTGTCATCTCTGTCCCTGGCGACAAGAAGGATGCTCTTATCTGTGCCGACAAGATCTACCAGGAAGCAGCAGCCGCAGCAGAACGAAGGACACTTGCCGCTGAAGCTCCCGGGGGGAAGAAGGAGACCAAGTCCGGCAAGAGCTCTGATGCCCACTCCGGCAAGCGCACCTCTTCGGAGTGCTGCGCTACCGTCGAGGACGCACCATCGAGCTCCACCGGCAAGTGCAAGAAGGCAATGGCAGCTCCACCTAAGACTAAGAAGGTGTCCACCAAGGAGGATGGCACTGGTGGAACCTTCACCATCAGCGCCACTCTTGACCCCAAATAGTAAAGCGCGCTCGTTGCTTTCCTGCGGGCGAATGTCAACGTGTTTGCATGGCAACCATCTGATATCCCCGGTGTTCCCAGGAAAGTGATTGAGCACCACCTTGCCGTCTGTCCTCATGCGCGGCCCTTCAAGCAGAGAGTCAGGAAGCAGGCAGTAGAGCGCCAAGAATTCATCGCAGAAGAAATCAAGAAGTTGGAAGCAGCAGGCCTTGTCAGAGGAGTACTCCATCCCACGTGGTTGGCCAATCCTGTTGTTGTGCGCAAAGCTAACGGGAAATGGAGACTTTGTATTGACTTCACTGATGTTAATAAAGCTTGCCCCAAAGACCCATTTCCCTTGCCGCGTATTGACCAGATTGTTGACTCCACAGCCGGATGTGATTTGCTTTCATTTCTTGATGCATACTCAGGATACCATCAGATCTTCATGGCAGAAGAAGATGAAGAGAAAACCGCATTTATCACCCCGTGTGGCACGTACTGCTTCGTACGGATGCCTTTCGGTTTGAAGAATGCTGGTTCAACATTCGCAAGGGTAGTCCACCATGCTTTTGAGCCACAAATACACAGAAATGTGGAAGCTTACATGGATGACATAGTGGTCGAGAGCAAGAACAAAGCGACCTTGATTCAAGATTTAGATGAGACATTTGCAAACCTGTGCAAGATCAACCTCAAGCTTAACCCCGAGAAGTGCGTGTTTGGAGTCCCTTCCGGCAAGCTTCTCGGATTCTTCGTGTCTCTGCGGGGAATTGAAGCCAATCCCGACAAGATCAAAGCCATCGAGCAGATCGAAGCACCAAAGCGCGTCAAGGATGTACGAAGGCTTGCCGGTTGCGTGGATGCTCTCAGCAGGTTTATCTCTAGATCTGCTGAGCGCACCCTGCCATTTTTCAAAATTTTGAAAAAGGCAGGTCCAATGAAATGGACTCCGGAAGCGGAGGCTGCGCTGCAGGACTTGAAGAGATACTTGTCCTCCACTGCAACACTTGTCGCACCTAAGCCGCAAGAGAAGTTGCTGCTGTATATAGCGGCAACCAATCAAGTGGTTAGTGCTGCGTTAGTGGCGGAGAGGGAGATGGATGATGAGCCAGCAACCACGGCAGGCCCATCCGACGACAAGCAGGGGGCTTCGCCGACAAGCTCTGGTCCCGACAAGCATGAGTTTGCACAGGAGCATGATAAGATGCCAAGGAGAATGGTGCAGCGCCCAGTTTACTTTGTCAGTTCCCTTCTGCAGGGGGCTAGATCAAGGTACTCTGGTGTGCAGAAGTTGCTTTTCGGCCTCCTCATGGCCTCGAGAAAGCTGCGCCATTACTTCCAAGCACATGAGATCACAGTCGTCACTCGCTTTCCGCTGAAGAGGATACTGCAAAATCCAGAAGCAACAGGCAGGATTGTCGAGTGGGCGCTGGAATTGTCAAGCTTTGGCCTCAAGTTTGAGAGCACCTCAACTATCCAAAGCAGAGCATTGGCAGAGTTCATAGCAGAGTGGACGCCAACCCCAGATGAAGAAATTCCAGAAACGTGCATCCCCGTCAAAGAGGCAAGCAAAGAGTGGCTGATGTACTTTGATGGTGCCTTCTCGCTGCAAGGCACCGGTGCAGGTGTGCTGCTTGTCGCACCCACCGGAGAGCACCTCAAGTACGTAGTCCAGATGCATTTTCCCAAAGAGCAAGCAACCAACAATACTGCAGAGTATGAAGGATTGCTTGCCGGTCTCAGAATCGCAGCAGACCTTGGGATTAAGAAGCTCATTGTCAGGGCGACTCACAGCTTGTCGTCTGACAAGTGAACAAGAACTACCAGAGTCCGTTGATGGAAGCATATGTTGATGAAGTGAGGAAGCTAGAAGAGCACTTTGATGGCCTACAAATGGAGCATATCCCAAGAGCTCAGAATGATATTGCTGACGGCCTGTCAAAGTGCGCCGCACTAAAGTTACCTGTGGAACCAGGAATCTTTGTGCTTAAGTTGACTCAACCATCTGTAACACCATCAACTGGACAAAGCAAGAAGAGGAAGTTGGTTTCTGGTGACTACTTTCCGGCAGAGCTCCCCGAAGCCGCCGCCAAGAAAGTCCCCGAGATCAACACCAAGGATGCTGAGGGGCAGTCTGCTCCGGCAAGCCTTATGGTTTGTTCCGTTGAAGCAGACGCCCCCGACAAGTTTTGCTCTGGCAAGCTTGCCGGGGAACATCAAGCTCTGGCAGGGTCGCAAGCCCTTGCCGTAGAAGCGGACGTTCCCGCAGCAGCAGATGTGCCTTTAGCCCTTGTTGTCGAGCCACAAGCTCCAGCATGGGCACAGCAGATTGTCCATTTCCTTCAGACAGGAGAACTTCCTGAAGAGCAAGAAGAAGCGAAAAGAGTAGCCCGGCAGTCAAGTATGTACCAGTTTGTCGATAGCATACTGTACAGAAGAAGACTCAACGGTGTGAAATTGAAGTGTATTCGCCGGGAAGATGGACAAAAGCTGTTGGTGGAGATACATGGAGGCATATGTGGCCACCACATTGGTGCAAGAGCACTTGCCGGCAAAGCTTTCCGGCATGGTTTCTTTTGGCCGACAGCCCTCCAGGATGCAACTGCACAAGTAACCAAGTGTGAAGCGTGCCAGTTCCACTCCAAACAGATACACCAGCCAGCTCAAGCTCTCGAGACGATCCCTTTATCCTGGCCATTTTCGGTCTGGGGGCTCGATATCCTCGGCCCCTTCCCCTGAGCTGTCGGGGGCTTTGAGTACTTGTACGTCGCAATCGACAAGTTCACAAAGTGGCCGGAAGTGCAGCCAGTGAGGAAGGTGACAGCACAGTCAGCAGTCAAGTTCTTCAGGTCGATTGTTTGCCATTTCGGGATTCCCAACAGGATCATCACCGACAACGGCACGCAATTCACGAGCCGCACCTTCATGCAGTACGTCCAAGACCTTGGCGCCAAGGTCTGCTTCGCTTCTGTTGCTCATCCAAGAAGCAACGGTCAAGCAGAGAGGGCAAATGCTGAAGTGCTGCACGGACTCAAGACCAGAACTTTCGACAGGCTGCACAAGTGCGGAAGGAACTGGATCGAGGAGCTGCCGGTGGTTCTTTGGTTGATCAGAACGACGCCAAATCGAGCCACTGGCCAGACACCTTTTGCTCTAGTCTATGGAGCAGAGGCAGTTCTCCCCACGGAACTCGTATACGGATCACCTCGAGTGCTCGCTTATGATGAGCTTGAGCAAGAACAGCTGCGGCAAGAAGACTCGCTGCTCCTCGAGGAAGATCGTCGTCAGGCTGCTGTACGAGCTGCTCGATACCAGCAAGCTTTGCGCCGCTATCATAGCCGCAAAGTTAAAGCCAGAAGCTTCGAGGAAGGCGACATTGTTCTTCGGCGCGTTCAGTCCGCCAAGAATTCCAACAAGTTGACGCCGAAGTGGGAAGGCCCTTATCGGGTGAAACGAGTCACAAGGCCTGGCGCTATCCGCCTTGAGACCGAAGATGGCATTCCAGTGAGCAACTCCTGGAACATAGAACATCTTCGTAAGTTTTTCCCATAAGGCGCGGTTGCCGGAACCCGTTCCGGCAACCACCTTTTGTACAAGTCTTGCCGCTGTTGCATGTAATCCTTTGTACAAAGCCGGGCGCAGACCCCGTGCATAAGTAAAACCCCATGTGCTCCGCACAACTTGTCCATTTCATGCGTTAGTTCCTTTCTTGCATGTGATTATCTGACACTTTGTGCAGCACTTACATCCGGTAAGCAGTAACGAGCTGAAGAGCTCCATATTATTATTTTCTCTTCTTTCTTTTTCTTTTAAAGGAAAAGAAGGTTCTCTCGCACACAAGTTTGCCGGGGGGAAGGAGAAGATGGTAGTATGGGCCAGGCGTCGTTCAAGCAAAGACTTGCCTTACCAGGAAGCAAATGACAGAAAAGCTAAGTTGCCAAAGTTTGAGCAATCACTTTTTAAATTTTTTAGTTATCTTCCTCGAACGACCCTGCTTTGTATGGAAAACCTGTGCGCGGAGGAACCAACTCGTGGCTAGTTGCGCCCTTACTTTGTTTCGAGTCCGCTCAACAGCTTAAGCATGCTGCATCTAGTCGCGACAAGGTTTCTTGTCGGAAGCAGCGCCGCCAGCAGGCTGCTGAAGTCCCGCACTCAGCGCTCGCGGCTCGGGCGCCTGCGCCGACAAGTTCCCTAGAAGCGTAGGGTAAAAACATACAAGGGAAGGAATCTAGTAGAGGAAATAACATAGCAATTGATAGACAGAAATAAAGTTATATTACAAAGATAACTTGTCGCAGCTCTAACAGACTGTCTTCATAACATGATTAGCAGCGACAAGGGAAAAGAAGAAATAGGCGGCCTAATCTATGCGCCCGCCCTCGACTCTCTTGATTTCGCTCACCTTGTCCACAATGGCTGCGACAAGGGCCTTGAGTGCGTCCAGATCGGCGTTAGGCGGCAAGGACCTGAGGACGTTGGTGAAGCTGAGGCCTGGGTTGCGGAAGGCCACCTTCATCAGCACCTTCTGGAGAACCCCAGCGCAGATTCTGCACGACTCGTCGGCCAGCTGCTTTGGGATCCTCTCCCGGAGCCGCTGGAGTGCCGTCGCCACGCCCTTGAAGAATAGGCTGAGCTTGGCGCTGGGTTGAAGGCCCTCGTCAGAAGGATACCCAAAGTCCTCCATCCCCAGCTGCGCCAGCTCCTCGTTGATGACGACGGCAGTGTTCACCAGACCCTCGGTCCAGTGCTCCACTGTGTCTCTGAACGAGTTCTGGGTAACTGCAATGCTCTCCAGCAGCACCGCGTCAGCTTTGACCTTCTCCGCCAAGGTCTTCTCCCGCTCCTTGGCGGCCTCCAGCGACTGCGTCAGCGTGGCCAGCTTCAGCTCTAGGTCTTCTTTGGAATCCTTGGCGGCGCTGAGCTCCTTGCCCCTTTCAGCGAGAAGGCCTTGCAGCTCACCGTGGGCGGCAGCATCCTTCTCGCGCTCACGCTTGAGCGCGGCAAGCTCCTCGCCGCTCTTCCCAATGTTGGCCTCGAGCCGTGCCACCTTCTCCTCTAGCTCTTTCTTGGCGGTCTCTGCAGTTGCTGCGGTGTCCTTTGCCTCCTTGAGCGCCCCGCCAAGTGCTCGCTCGCGCTCGGCAAGCTCTTCCTCGTAGCTGTCGAGATGGGCCTTCCACTGCACTAGTTCGCCTTCCCGCGCGGACTGCCTCTCGGCAGCCAGCCTTTGATTCTCTTCAGCCTTGGCCTTCTCGAGAAGAAAGGCCGTGCGCTTCTCATCTACCCGCTCCCGCTCCTGCGCCAGGGGCCGGAGAGCTTCTTGATTTTGTCCCCTGAGCTCCTCCGCGCGCTTCTCCATGTCAACTCCCGCCTTCGCGACCAGCGCTTCCCGGGAAGCTAGCTTGGCTTGCCGGGTGCGGTAGAGTGACAGCAGCTTCCGCAGCAGCTGCTCCTCCTCAGCCTCGCCGCTGCTGCTGCCGGGCGCGTCAACCAATGACAGTCCAGCAGAGGCGAGCACCTCCACGTCAAAAGTCTCCCCCTCGACCGGCGCCCTGGAGCTCGACGCCCAGGGTAGCTTGATGAAGATGTTGTCACCGGCCTGCAAGTAGGCGCCGGGCTGGGGCTCCTCGGAGCCCGGCTCCGCGGAAGCGGCAGAGGGTTCGGCGGTCGGTGCAGCGCCCGACGCTCCTGCGACCTCAGGGTCGTCAGTGCGATCGCCCGACCCCTCGCCGGCTTCCGCAGCAGCAGCCCCGGCGGCCTCCTCGCCGGCGGTCTCATCAGCACCGGCACCTTCCTCGCCGGCGCCCTCTGTCTCCATTGGCTCAGCCGAAGATGGGTCTGAAGAATGAAGAAGGGAGGAAAATCAATCAAAAATCCAAGAAAGGAAAAACAGAAGAAGCAGAACCCAAGGGAAAGTTTCTGGGCAAGTGGATTACCTGCGCCAAGATCTTCAGTTGCGGCCGTGGTCGCCGCAGGATCAGTAGTGCCGTCCCTTGCCGGAGAGTCCCCCCTTGCCGGAGAATGCTCCCTTGCCGGGGGCTCCTCCCTTGGCGACGCAGTCGAAGCAGGTGGCACTTCGGGACCGGCCTCCGGGCGCTCCTGATGAGGCTGCTCTGCTCCTGCACAAGTCAACAAGCAAGATATCAACAAAGGAAAAAGCACTCCAGCGCGCCCGGCAACAGAAGGCTAAACCATGAACTTACGCTGGGGGCTGCGCTGAGGGCTGCTCCGAGGAGTGATTGCCGGGTCCGTCAAGGTGGTCTCGGGCCCACCTCCTGCCGACACGATGGGGTCATCCTCGATGACGATCACCGCGGCCTTGGCCCTCTTCGCCGCTCTCTGGGCCAGTGTTCTGAAAAGAAAGGAGTCCAGATTGGAGCAAGTCAGATACAAGATATAAACAACAAGATTGGAGGATTATAAGAGCACCAAAGAAACACACTCTTCTTCCTCCTCGTCGGAGCTGAGCGCGGAAAGATCGAAGTCCGGCCCTCCTTTGGTGCGGCGAGGTGGAGGAGTAGGATCTCTTGCCCGCTTGGCGGGGGCGGTGGCAGTAGCCCGGGAAGATCCCGCTCCAGTTGCCGCTGCTGCGTGAGGCGCTCCCGCGGCAACATTGCTTGCCGCGGTAGAGCGCGTCGCGCGGCTCGGTGGCTGTGGAGCCGGCTGCCGCCCTGCTGCGTCCCCGGCCCTGCGAAGGCGCCTCCTTGGCGGGGCCGGGGGCTCCGCCTGCGGCAAGCTCTCTGAAGGTTCAGCCTCCTCCTCGCCGGCGTCGCTCGACTCGGCTTCGGAACCGGCAGGCTCCTCCTCGCCCATGAACTCCGCGCGTTCGACAAGGTTTGCCGCCTCTGCAGCCTCTGCCTCCACAGTAAACCCAAACACACCCGCAGCAGCTGCGGCCGCAGCCTCTTCCGCCCTAGTAGCGATGAGCTGCAGCTCCTCGTCGGTGGTGTCACGGGTGAGGCTCTTCTGCTCGTCGGCGCGGACCGGCAATTCCTCCAAGGTGTCGAAGAACGCTCACACAACATCGTCCGCAGGCTCTTGCCAAGTTGGGACGATGTCGTGTGAATCGCACAACAGCATCATGGCGCGGATCCGGTGAAGCGAAGAGTTATTGCACAAAGGAACTACGCCCCTCGGCAGTGTGAATGGGTGCTGGGGGTCGCGTTTGAATAATTCCAAGAGCATTGCATCCAACTCCAAGACAGTGAAGTTGTAGTTGAGGCCCGGCCGCAGCCTCATGATGTCCGCCGAATTCTTAAATTCCCAGGTGGGCCTCCTCCTCTCCTGCAGGGGGGCAATGCGGCGGCGGAGGAAATCTGCCCCGACAGCACCTACGGTGAGCCCGGCAAGCCTGAGGCGAAGAATCCTAGTGATGGCGATCTTCAGCCTCTCGTCTTCCGGGGCCACGTTGCTCCAGTCATTGCCGTGCACTATTGGAGTTTGGTGCACGGCGGTGAAGGGCTGCGGATCCTCCTCGATGATCCAACACCACTCCGCTCTCCACTCCTCCCACTTACTGCGGAGCTCACCCTCCAAGTACGCATCCTTCTTGCCGACTCTCGAGATCCAAGCAATCCCTCCGGCAAGCGGCTCTCCTCTCTCTACCCGAGGCATGAAGTAATGGCGGAAAAGGGCTACACTAGGGTGGACTCCGACAAAGTTTTCGCACAAGTGTGCGAAAACTGCCATGGTCAGGACAGCATTGGGGGTGAAGTCAAGGAGGCGGAAGCCATATGTGTTCATAATATCACAGAAGAACTCCGAGAAGGGCGGGCAGAGCCCGCAATAGAAGAATAGCGGGAAGAACGGGTACCCATTTGGAGCCGACTCCGAGGCAGCGGCCGGGAGTACCCTCGTGCGCGGATGTGCACGCGTCTCCGTCGCCCAAAAGAGGTAGAAGTACTCCCTCAGCTCCTGCACGCCGAGCTGGGGGGTGAAGATCGCCCGCTCCTTCCGCAGCGCCGCGAGCCGCTGCGCCTCGGCCGACTTCACACCCTTTCCCTTGTCGGCTTTCGGGGCCATGGCGGAGGTGGTGGGGAAGGTCGACGGCGTGGTGATGCTGGTGGCAATGGGGGGGCGGAACGCTGCTCTCTCGGCTTCGAGAAGAAGGGGGGAGCGGCGGAGTTTGTGAAGAAGGAGTAGCAGCAACCAGCAAGGGGGGAACGAACTGCCCCTGTTTCCTCTGCTTATAAAGAGGGACGGGGCGGACGTTTCGGCCTTCCAAATAAACAACCACCCATGATCTCTCCCACGATGCCGCATTCAACGCGTGCTGTTATGGGAGAGTGCGGTGGATACGGAACAAGATTTGGCGTGGCCCAGCCCGCGTGTGCCCGTGCCCTGTCTTGGGCCTGGCCCAACAGCGCTCGGCACCGTGTCTGGCCCAGGCCCGGGGGCTCCTGTCGGTGTACTAGAATAGGGGTACCCTAGTACCCCGAACTTGTGCACGGGCAGTTGCAGCACCCCGCGGCAAAGGCTTGCCGGGCGAACGCCAAGATCCCCCAAGGTTCCCTTGGAGCCATCCAAGAACAAAGTATTTAAGCTAAGGAGACAAGATCCCGGCAAGAGGAGCTTGCCGGGAAGGCCAACCAAGGCGCTCCAAGGAACTTGCCGCGACGCGCCACGCGCTCCGGCAAGGCAGCAAGCCCCCGGCAAGAGGAGCTTGCCGGGAAGACTAAACAAGGTACCCCGGGGCCCGATGAGCGACGAGCTTCTGGACCCGGCAAGATAACAACAGCGGCAAGGCGCTTGCCGCAGCAGGCGGCCACTCTGTGCCCATGCTCCAGCGCATCCACCAACGTGTCGCTCTGGGGGCCTCTCTGGGCGCGCGTGGCGGGAGGCTGTGCAGCCAGCGATGCGCAGTGGCATGCGAAGCTGACAAGATCGCCATCGTGGCGAACGGTGGCGCCCCTAACGGTCCTTTTCCGCACTGTTCGGGCGACTCAGACGGGCATTTAATGCCCTTGTCCCCTGCCGTCAGGGTTAGGTAGGGTGCACTGTACAAGCAATTGTACCAACTACCTCGCTTTTTACGTTTTTACCCTCCTGTGCATTGCCACCTGTCGGTGACCCCTTTAGCGTATAAAAGGAGGCCCATGCGCAACGTAGAGGGGGTCCAATTCGGAGCCTCAGACAATCGGCTCCAATTGATTCGTAGCACAGGAACCATCATACACTTTCGCTCGAGAGCAAGAACACCAGATAATACAACTAGACAAGCAGCAGTAGGAGTGTTATCTCTCCGGAGAGCTCCGAAGCTGGGTAAACTGCTCGTGTGCTTCGCCTCGATCCGCTCTTCGTGCGATCTCCGCCCCCCACCAAACCGAAAGGGGCCCGGTCCGCCGGCCCCATAGGTGTTCGTGGATCAGTTCTCCTCGACACCAGCGGTGGGAGTAGTAGGGGGCGGTGAGGCCTCCGCCGCATCGCAGCCGGCCACGGGAGGCAGGAGCACGAGGCATGACCGGCGCTGGTTTGGGCGGCTGGAGCAAGAAGACCAGAGGTTGAAGAAGCACTACGGCCGTTGGATGGACATCGTACGGTCACTGGAGCTAGAATCGTGCATATTGACTAAGTTGATAAAGCCCTCCGTCCCCGTTAACTTAGTAGGCCTACAAGTCAGCCTGCCACTATACTGGGTCCCAGCTAACAGGGGGAGTATTCATATTTTGTGCGTAATAAGGAGGCACTTCCTTGCGTGCAAAGATATAGCTGGTGGGTCTGAGCTGTCAGCGGCGGTAATGTTTTTTCGCGAAATACAGAGGCCCTTTCAGTGGGTCCCTGATGTCAGGTGGAGGATCATTATTTTGCGCGTAATAAGGAGGCATTTCCTTGCGTGCGGCCGTGGACCTAGCTGTCGGCCTCTCCATGTAAAGTCCACTTCAGATGCATGTCGTTCGTTGACCACGTTGACCAGGCCGCGCCGAGAGCACCAGGGCGGTGGACGACGGCGAGGCCTAGGAAGGGAACGACATGGAGGCAGGAAAGACTCAGCAGTTTTTTCCCACGCGGAGGGGAGTACGACTGTACGAGAGTTTACTCGTTCGTCTGCCGTCACCGGAGAATAACAGCAGGTGTGGGTGAGTAGAGGGATGGCTAGGCCAGCGATGGGAGTACGGTGGGGCGGTGAGGCCTGCGCGGCAGCAGAGCCGGCCATGAGGAGGAGTGAGAAGGCAGTCCCGCCGGCGCCTGTTGGAGCGGCTGGAGCAGGAAGAGCAGAGATTGAAGAAGCACGACGGCCGTTGGATGGCCATCCAACAGTCACTGCTTGTGCGTCAACCTTTTTTTAGGAAAGCCTCAAATCTGTGGAAAACAGCATACAGCCCATTTGCTAATTCTTAAGGTTTTTTTGGAGCCCATATTCTTTTTGTTAGCATTACAGCCCATATTGTGGCCACGGTTAAAAAATTATACGAAATTTTGCATATTTCGGTGCGGTCCGAACTGTTTTTAATCCCGAAATTTCGACTCACATTCAAACTGATTTTAAAAATAAATGTATATCAATATAAAATCCAACAAATTCTCCATGCATAAAAATTAATGTAATTTAAAATCTCGAAATGAAAAAAAAAGATATTTGAAACTAATTGTCGGTTTGATGTGTTTTAAAAATGTACAGCCCATTTCTCCTTACTGATGGGCCATTTTCTCGGCCAGCCGAATGAAAGCTCTCCTCGTCTTGAAAGATTTGCAGCCCAACAGGACTGACAAAGCGACTTACTTGGCAAATCACATAAAAACTAGGTTGTGGCCGTGGACCCAGCTGTCAGTCTATTTGTTTTTTTAGTCCATTTGGTGGGCTGGGTGAAACAATGATGTAGCATCTATGCAGCCCATTTAAATCCCATTTGCATTTTCCTCAAAAGCCGCAGACTTGCTGGGCTGGGTGAAAATATCATGTTGGGCTAGACAGAGAAATGTTATAAAAACATAAACACATGATTCCACGTCAGTAAAATCTTTGCAAGCTTATGTACGCAATCACTAGGAGTTAACTTGCCAAGTTATATATAAACAATTATTATTATTATTTTGTAAGAACTTTCAACTTACGAAATAAAATATCATTTTAATTTGATGAGTTAATAGTACGTGGGGTATTATTATTTTTTAGGCTAGACGTGGGACAGTTGAGTTGGTTCTAGGGGAAAGTACTGGGAGAAAACTCAGTTTACATCGAAAAAGAAAGTGGGAGAAAATCCAGAGACCTGGTGGGTCCACCTGAGGAGCGGAATTGTTGGTAGGAAGGAGATTCAAAGCACGGCAGCCGAGTGAACTAGTTTTTTTTACGGACAAGTGAACTAGTTTACATACATAAGAAAATTGCCACTAAAAAAGCAATCAGGTTAATGGGTACTTAAAAGAAATATTTCGAACAAAACAGATAATTACAACACATAGGCTAATGCATGAAACACTCACATGATAAAGGTGCTTATAAACAGATAAAGTACAACATCTAGACCTTCCTGGCACGCTTGATCATGATGTTGCGGCTGTCCGTGTACTCGTCGGTTACGGGAAGCAGACACGCCCTCATGTCCAAGATCTGCATGTACATGTCATAGCATGCGTATGCGCCCTTGGCCGCGTAGGTTATGTAGGCCAGATTCAGAGGTACATCCCATGTGTTCAGGTCGTCTTCTTTCATGTTGGCGTATCAGGGGTCGATGATGGTCTCAGCGAGGTCAACCACGGAGTCCTTCTCCTGCCCGTTGTTGATGATCTTGTATTGCTTCTGGATGTCGACAAGCTTGTTGCACCAGATGGCAGAACCGTCGTGTTCTTCCTTCTCTCCACCGTAGCGAAGGTGCAGTCGGCGCTGCTGATGAAATGGGTGAATGCTCCAGAACCTGGTGCAGCCATAGGACTGAGGCGAGGCAGAGCTTCACCGAGTCCGTATCGTTGGTGTACATCACATTCAACTTGGTGCAGCCATAGGACTGAACGGCGAACTGAAAGGGGAACTCCTTGTTGAAGTCCATATCTAGCAGGCTCACCCCTCGGATCGCCATTGGAGTCTCTTCGAGTGAACGAGTGTGTAGGCGGCGGCAACAGTTCGTTTTTCAGCTCTTGGGGAACTGGATTCAACAGTAAGCTGAGTGTGTACAGGCGACAACAGTTACTACCCCTCCCTCGTCCGCTGCACGCCCAGCAGAAGATGCACCCTCGGCCACACATCGGTTCACGAGCGGGTCTGTATTGGTACTGTAATAACAGGAGTTAGTGGTCACTTTACTTAAATTTAATTAGCTTTAATAGAAATTTATACTTAAAACAAGCAATGCATTCGCTCGTTCTATCAGTGCCATAGGATCAACATGCACAACAATTAGAATTATTATTCTCAGGACGCACACGATCATCACATTTGTCGCACTTTCACAAAAGATAATACTACCAAGTTTGAACTGTTTGTTATGGTTGTTGTCCTCTGCATCATCATGCCGTGTTTCCCATCTTGCAAGATTCAGAACCAACAAATAAGATCCAAATAATAAGTACAACAAAGATGCCTACACATCTCATTGATTCCCATCTTGCAAGATTCAAAACCAACAAATAAGATCCAAATAATAAGTACAACAAAGATGCCTACACATCTCACTGATTCCCAGCTTGCAAGATTCAGAACCAACCCATTAGAGCCTTTTGATAAAGTGAATATCAGGATTAAATCCATCTTGGCTAGCCATGTCATACAATCGAAGAACTTGGTGAATGCTCTTGACCGTCACAACATCTATAGTTGAGTATTCCTGTTTGCACAGCATGTTTGCACAACACAAACAAGGAGACAAGAGAGCATCATTTCGCTTTAATAGCGGCCTCCTTGAACTCAACCTCCGGCTCTACTTGGATGAGGTCTGCCTGGAGTTCCATGATTCAATTCATGCGCCTTTTTTTGCAGTTCACCTGAAATGAAGCAAAGATTGCATCATTCAGCTAGCAAGAAGTACT
Organism: Triticum dicoccoides; assembly: GCF_002162155.2. Taxonomy (NCBI): domain Eukaryota; kingdom Viridiplantae; phylum Streptophyta; class Magnoliopsida; order Poales; family Poaceae; genus Triticum; species Triticum dicoccoides. The sequence continues at coordinate 368,522,512 of NC_041380.1, read as the reverse complement.
TGCTCTTGTGAGCTGGCAGGCTCTTCTTTAGTAGTTGCACTAAAATTGAGGAACATTAAGGTTGGTTGTCCGGCTCATGTAAGGTGCAACTATAATTTTCTTATCCTTTTGTGCAGTTCCACTAAAATAAAAGTGCCATTGTGGTGACAGTGACGGCTCCATCTTGCAAAGGCTAATAAAATGTTGCACGAGATTACCAGCAGAACTTGACGGAGATTTTGGAAACTCCAATCACCATTTTGTGCAGTTCCACCAAAATTGAGAGATATTGCCCACGTGACATTTTAGTTGAACTGCACAAGACACTCATTCCAAAAAAAAGTGTTTTCTACAGTTCACCAAAAGGTCACAATAGCAACAAGGTGAAATGGATATCCCTATCTGCAGAAAAAGATAGAAAGTAAACAGTTGCTGGTCAATAGGAATATACGAAACATATACAAAATGAAAAGAAGCATCTTAATTATGTTCATGGCAATCATGTAAGGACAATAGAAATTTTAAAACGTCGGCGATGCTTCATGTTACCAGAAGCATTACGATCAACAATGAGATTCCTCAAATATGGGATTACTTTAATGGTGGCATTGCTTGTTTACCAGACATAGTAAATCAACAGGCTAAAGAGTTGGTTTAAGGGCATGGGACCATGGGGACACCAGGACACTCAGCAGCGTAAAGGAGCAACTTACTTATCATACCGGGGAAAACAGCAGGAGTGCCATTGTACTATGTGAGGGCAGCTAATCTAATCCTGGAGACCTTTTACTATGTGAGGGCAGCAAATCTAATCCTGGAGACCTTTTACTATGTGAGGGAAGCAAATCTAATCCCGAGACCTTTTACTATGTGAGGGCAGCAAATCTAATCCTGGAGACCTTTTACTATGTGATGGCAGCAAATCTAATCCTAGACATACTCTGTTGACTTGTCCACCAGCCGCCACTTTCTATCCTTTTTGCAACCAATAATAGATCTGTTCCTTATCCAGTTTGTACTGCGTTTTCCCATTATTTCCCTTTTCAACCAAGAGACCGGTTGGGTATCCGATCTCTACTACTTTCACCATATTATTTCCTCTTTGAATCAAGTCCTAGATTCATGCTACAACTTTCCACCCTTTCTTCGTTGTTTGAACAAAGCCCTAGATTCTAATGCATGAAGTAGCTTTACCTCTAATAATAATAAAAATTTAGGTGACTTTGGAAGAGCTGATGGGAGTAGAAAAAGATGCACATGCAGACACGTGGGGAGCTGGGGCAGTAGAGCAAGGCCGCTTTCGAAGAACTTATACCTGAGGGTCGCCGGGATGTCGGCGGTGGCAGGTCGGATCTGCGGACAATACGGCAGGGAGGAAGAAGGGTCGAAGGACCTCCCGAGCCGGCCATGTGTCGGAGAGAACGGCACGGGCAGAGGATCGGGCCCCTCCGGCAGCTGTGGGTTTCCTCCCTCGGCGGCGATGACCGCGTGAATGATGCACCTTTTAGTCCTCTACACACACCGGCCGAAGGGATCCGACCGGATCTGTGACCAGCGGTGAGCAGAGAGAAAATGTCGCTACCGCTGTCTTGTTTATATCTGGAGAGGATGAGAGAATGAAGAGAGCAACCCTAGTAAAGCAAGCGCTCAGGCCCCTGCGTCCATATATAGTGGAGTGATTATCTTTTTTCTCTCCACAACAAGCGTTTCAATTTGTACGTGGCATTAAAGAAAAGAAACTCTCTATTTAAGGTGACTACTGTACGACTCCTACTTACTACTAGTAGTACTACAGTATTGTTCACTTGTGCTCCCCGCCCCTCCATTCATTGAACAACCCCACGGGTGAATAAACATATAGTAAGTACTGTATTTATATAGAACGAACAAGCTCAAACTGTTTTCGCGTAGTTAAAAGTTGAGGGCGAGGCTTTTCCCGGGCAGTACGCACGGCAGTTTTCGGGTAGGGCCAGAAGACTATTTTAAATTTTTTTAAAAAACTTCGAGACGGCCACATAGCATGGAGCCGACCCCAACGATTTTATGCTAACAGGCATGGTGCACGCTATCCTAGACTACTATACACATGAAACTTCCACACGAGCGTCCGGGCTGCGCTTGGCTCTTCGCCTCTTCGGGAAGTCGAACAATGATGGAATACTACTGCACTGGAGGAGTACTACAGTACGCTTTTGGCCATCTGACACCGATTGAACTGCTGCATGTCCATCGCGTGCGGGAGGGAGAGCGTGTAGCGAAAGCTTCTCCTAGTCTTGCCAGCCACCACGCTCATGGGCGAGGGAGGGACGCTCCTTCCTTTGCATGTATGATAGGTGGGCCCTACAGGTGTGTGGCCAACCTGTCATACAGCCAAAGGCATGTGCAGTTAAGTCCGTGAGGGAGAGGATAATCAAACTTCTCGTTGATGTACGAGTTGACGCGACACATCAAAGCACTGCACTCGATATATTTCAATAATTTGCGTGTGTGACTCCCAGATGCAGAGGCCGGGGGTCATCATCCTCCTTTTCGAGAAAAAATAGATGCGTGTGTGAGAGGACGAGTGCGTGCGTGCACCTCTTCTCTTCTTTTATAACGTACTACTAAACTCAGAGTACAAGTTTTTGTGGGTGGCACGATGGTGCGTGCGAGAAGTCCCGAGAGATAGGTTTAATGCATTAATTGCAATGCATGCATGCATTAAGTACATGCATTGGTCAATTTTCTCTTAATACTTGCATGCAATGATTTAATGCACATTGGAATCTGAACATGTGTTGGGGACAACCAAATTGAGCCTTATAAAATGGAAAAACTAAAATTTTGAGATAAGCCCTATAAAACCGGAAAGGAGGGAGTAGAAAAAGAAGTACTCCATCTGGGAATAGTGCCGCACTTCGAAACTAGAACCGTCAATAAATTTTGAGCTTGCGTCTCGTCACATTCCAAATTACTCCATGCTATATTGAATTGCAAACCTGTTCACACCGATCACAACCTAAACGGTTTCCCACTTAGGAGCGTATTAGTACTCGGTTATAAATAATAGTATGCCAAGATGACTGCACATTCCTCCTCAACTCCTCATCCACGAAAACAAACAAGTCATTCAGCATCCTTCCCTTGCGTCTGTCATGGCCAGCGTGAGTTCTGGGTCGAGCGATTGCCACCAGGGAGAGGCGAGCATGGAAGCGGAAGCACGAGAGATGTCCCGCCTCACTACGAGAGCAGCCGACATGTCCCGCCGCACGGAAGTAGCAGCACAGAGGTCCTGCCGTGCCGCTGAAGCAGCACGGAGGTCCCGCCGTGCCGTCGATGCAGCAGACTGGTCCGGCCGCACCGCGGAAGCAGCAGAGATGTCCCGCCGCGCCACGAATGCAGTAGAGATGTCCAGCCGCGCCGCGGTGGCCTGGGAAAATTTCTCGCGGGCACGCGACGACTGTTACAGGCGCATGCATGCGATCGTCCATAGCCAGACGGATCAGATCTCCCGCTCGGCGAGGTTGCAGGACGACATGATAGCCTCGTTTGAAAATGCTACCAGCGTCATCCGGTAACTAAGGGAGGGCAATGAGAGGCTCCGGGCTGAGCGTGACCTGCTGAGGGAGAAGATCATCCAAAGTGCAGACCTACTGGAGGAGACTAGTGCCTTGTTGAAGAAACTTATGTACGAGAATGACATGCTCTGCAACGAGCGCCAAAGGCTGGTGGAGGAATCCGTGGATGTTCTCAAGCAGCGTCTTGAGGACACGAAAGAGCTCATTGCCGCTCACCGCGGAGACTAGTTTCCTGGTTTCTTTTGATGTAATAATCAGTTTAGGATGTGGATTGTGTCGTCGGTTGTGAAATGTTGGGTTCTAGCGCGGATGTTTGGCCTTTGTTGGCCTCTTGGGATGTTGCGATTTCAATCTGGTAGCTTTTAGTCCTTCGTGTTAGGCTGGAGTTGTGCTGAACTTCTTGTGAATTGTGGTGGTTTTCAGTAATGAAAATCGGAAGGGGCCCTTCTTTGCTCAAAAAACATTAATCGTCCTTATATATTCATCAATCTTGCTATAAGTCGCAGTAGATGCTATATAGGTCCGTTGGATCTTACATCAAGATCCGTGCTTTCAAATTTTCTTTTCTCTCTCTTAAATCTCAGTCGAGTGAGACATAGCCACGCCATTAAACAGAGGATCGGGCGCCATTAATGGAGACCTTGGGAGAGAGGTGGACGGCAGATGGAGGTCAAAGGGCTCTCCTCCCGATAAGCATGCGCAGGGGTCTGATCGCACGCCTCTCGTACTCAAATAGCTACCTTGCACGTCGCCTCCTAGCGGCACGTAAATGGTACTGGTAAGTAGAACGCCCATGGTTTCAATAATACTTGTGTTTCCGATTGTAACGTGACAGCACTTCTTCCAAAATGACTTTGTTGATTGTTAATGTGTGCGCCTTCGCAAATCGGACTGCAAATTTACCACAGCATGTTGGTGCCATGTCATGGCACCAAGCCAAGTTTCATTATTTTCATGCGTGTTTTGGATTTACAGGAATTAAAAAACTAAGTTTCTCAATGTTTCCAACCCAGCCACGACGCCCAGAATTTTGAATTTCATTCCCATTTCTTGCATGGAACCTAGAAATTTACCCGAGGACACACATGTGATTTTTCAACCAACTTCGGTGCACTGGAACATGTGCTTGTATTTGAAATTTGAACTATGCACACAAAGGTGACATATTCCCTCCCAGAACCACGAGCCTTCTTGAGAGAAGCTCTGATTTGCAAGAAGCTTATACCAAAATTTGTTCCTATTCGGCCAAAAAATTTTACCACGGCATGGTACTACCATGACATGACACCATGCCAAGTTTCATGATTTTAAAACCAAGTTTCTCAATGTTATCGACCGAGCCACGATGCCCAGATGTTTGAATTTTATTCTCATTTTTTGCATGGGACCTACTCCCTCCTTCCATCTATATATGGCCTAATGTGTTTTTCAAGACAGCCTTTGACTATTGACAAGATTAATAGCACATGAGATGTATACTATGCAAATTATATTATTGGAAGCTGCTTTGACATACAAAATTGAAGGTATGATTTGTGTAAGTTGCATGTCATATATTATTGCTCTAACGTTTGGTCAAAATTAGCCTCGAAAAATGCATTAGGACCTATATGCACGAGAGGAGTCGACTTCGAGAGAACGTGTTTGTTCGAGAGACACCGAGGAAGACTACTATATATCGATGGTGCATGTAGGCGGGAATTAAACTAAGGGATGGTCTTATTGGTTTCGGGG
>NC_041380.1:368409781-368517081 GCF_002162155.2 Triticum dicoccoides | reverse complement strand
GGGTAGCTAGAAGGAGATTGTTAAGTGTGAGTGTGTGTTTTACCCATCTAGGCGGAAGTTATGTGCACAAAAGAGGAGAACAATTTGATGTGGCGTTATGATTGAGGGTAATTAACTACGTATGGAGACATAGAGACCTTGAACGTGCATGTGTGAGAAGTATACATGTATACGTGGGATGTGTGTGTGTGCGCGCGCATGATCGAGATAAAAGAAAGAAGACATAAGTCATAAGATCAACGATATGGGAGAGACAGATCGGTATGACAATATGCATGCATGTGAGAATGCATGGAAGAAGTCCCGACAATTGAGCATGTGTTTTTGTCTTTAAGAGATAGTGGCATGGGCTGGAGCATGCATCTATGGCGAGCAGAGGGAGTGAGGCGCAATGATTGTGCAAAATAGACGAACCTATAAATGCATATGTATGGAGAGACATATATAGTGTGGGTGATAGGAAGCAAGACTCCGTGCGAGAAAGAAATGTTGACGGAGAAACTACATATAGATACAGAGATGAAGATGCTAGATAGAGGGACATCCGCTAGTTTGGGTGTTGGAGATGACCGTCGGGTGGTTCAAAGGGTGAAGTTATATATGTGTGTGAGAGGGCACTTGACTGCATGTAGAGAGAAACATATGTAGTGTGCGTGATAGGAATCAAGAGTGCGGGCGAGAAAGAAGGTTGATGGAGAAACAGATAAATAGAAAGATAAAGATGCTAGCTAGTGTGCGTTAGAGATAGGAGTCGAGTGGATCAGAAGGCTGGGTTATGTGTGTGGGTGTGAGAGAGATAGAGAGAGGGTGCGTGTGAGTCACATACAAACAGATATCAGAGAGAAATGAGATCCAGAGAGACGAAGTTTTGTGTCTGCGAGAGAGAAAGAAATTTCACAACGAGAGTGATAGCTAGAGAGACATACGAGGGAACGCAAGATATCTCTAGGGAGAGAGGGTGTGTGTGAGTGACATACAAGAGAACAATGGAGAAATATGAGACCCTGGGAGACAGAGTTTGTGTTTGTGTGTGAGAAAGAGATATTGATGAGGAAGAGTCGTAGGTTCTCATATCTAAGGAGCGAAAGACATCTTTGTATGAGGAGTGTGTGAGTGGCACATATGGGAATAGTAGAGAGAAATGAGACCCCGGGAGACAAAGTTTTGTGTTTGTGTGAGAGAAAGAGATTCCACATGGAGAATCATAGTTAGAGACACATAGCAGGGAGCGAGATATACTTAGAGAGAGATAGAGTGATGAAGGTCGAGGGAGAGAGTACTGTTAGTGTGTTACGAAGATAAAAGATCATTGTCGACATATAGGTAGCACGAGAGATACCTGAGAGACGATGAACACGTATAGGTCCAGAGAGATAGTCCTATATAAGCATGAGTGATAGCTATATGAGACGAATATCTGGATTAAAGGGGATTCAAATATTTAAACTGGAGATCATGACATCGATAATATCATAACGAAAATTGGTGTATCAAACATGCATATTCATTTGAATTTGGGCACACGTGTAATGTTATATAGTTCATCAATATTGGTGATCCATAGATTCTTCAATTACAAACAATGCATGGTTTATATGCAATTAATGTCTAAACGGGATTACACTATATGTTGTGTGTGTGAAACACATTATACATGTTTGAGAAGTAAAAAAACCCGCATGAAACACACATTAATTGGAGACAGTTAGCGAGGAATGCATACATTGGATTTCAACATAAAGTGGTTTCAAATATTTGAAAATCCAAATTGATGGATACAACCTTATGAATCTGAGATCATGCCATTTGTAAACCATATTTATGTATAAATGGTGTTGTGCTTTTGAAAGTATATATAAAAAATGATGTATATAGAATGTAATTCCAATTGAAAATGGATCCCGCCTGGAAAAAAATAGAATACAAACAAGATTCTAATTGAGTTGGCACGGTAAACGTGCACTCTGCAAAATTTGAACGAAGCGGGGAAAGTCGCAGTAACCGCCCAGAACCAAAATCTGCGAGATGGAAATCACTGCTGCCTATCCCTGCCACGCAAAGCCTATATGCTGGATTTCTATAGGTTTCAATAGGGGTAGGTTTGTAATTCACCCAAATGTGACGTAACCGCCTCTCACCCGGATTCATACACGGTGGGCGCCAAAACACAGTGTGTCCTCGGCCGAAATCGACTCCCTCCCCGATTCATATTCATACACGGTGGGCACCAAAAACAAACTCTCGTCGGCAAATATTCGGTGTATGTGAGATTACCGTCCTATCCCCGACCCACTAGTGTTGCTGTGATGTAGTAGAAATTTGAAACGGGGGCAAAGTTTGTAAATTTCCTCGCATTTGAGACAAGCGCGCCCTGAATACATGGTTCCCCCTTCCTCTCTACCTCCCTTTTCCCCATTCGTACTCAGTGGGCGCCAAAACACCCTCTCCACCCCACCCTCCTCCGTCCGCCATTGTCCGCCACCCCATCCACCGTTGTCCTCCTCCACCATGCCGGAGCTGATACCCCGACGCCGCCGTCCATTACAAGAGATCGACCTCTCTCATCCACGGCTTCGGACCGGGATCCTTGCATCACGTCCTCTCGCTTCATCCCCGCCGTCGTCCACCTTGCCGGCGCCGCTCCTACGACCGTCTCGTCCACCGCGCCCCGTCGCCACCGTCTACCCTCCTAGATCTACTTCCACGCCGCTGACAGCCGTTGCTACTGCAGCACCATCAAATCCTCAGCATATGCCTACATGGCGCCGCACCAGAGGCGGTACTCTTTCGTATCTGCTCAACTTATTTATCGCAGCAAGAAAATAGATCGCCACTGCTTTACTTTGATTTCTTGTCTTGGTTGCGAAGTTGCCTTTGTCCGGTTTGCACCTTCAGATCCGCCATGGCATGCTCAACACCATACTCGCAATGCTTATGGTTTTCCCCTTTTATATTCCACACTAGTTAAATCACAGTAGACTAAATTTCAAAATTGGGTCAGTCGATTTCAGAGCTCGCCGGAGTTCACCGGTGCGATCGAAGGGGCTCGGGTGGTTGTGGGGCCTCACCAAACTAAGAAAACTCGAGGTGGGTGGGGGTTGGGGTGGGGGTGGGGGTGGCGGAGGAACACAGGCGGTGGGGGCCGGTGGTCCGGCCGGCGGCCCGTGCGGTGTTCTGTATGGGAAGAATCAGAGACGAGGAAGAAGAAGGGTTAGGAGATGTAGGATCTTCATCCAACCGCCTGAAATGGTCGAGAGACAGCTAGGAGTTGCATTCTTAATGCGTTCTGGTTCATCATGTGTGGGCACTGGCAACCAACATTTTATTATCCAAAATCTGCTTGCTCTTCTTTACCATGTTCCTCTTCCGTTCATCTTTAATATGTACTCTCTCCGTTCCTAAATACAAGTCTTTGTATAGATTCCACCATGGACTACATATGGAGCAAAATGAGTGAATCTACACTCTAAAATGTACCTAGATACATTTGTATGTGATCCATAGTGGAAATCTCTACCAAGACTTATATTTTGGAACGGAGGGAGTATGATAGTAGTACAATATGTTCCTTGTACTGAAGATGAGCAGGGACATTTGTAGTGTAGAGGTCTATACGGTCGGTTGTGATGGACACTTTGAGCCTCTTTGATTCGTAGGATCTTGTAAACATAGGAATAGGATTTGTAGTGGCCTGCCCACTTGAATCCTATAAGAATAGCAAGGAAATGCGGGGAGCTGTGTCGCCTTTGAGAGTTACATTGATATTAATAGTACCGCACCTTCACTTGAAGAGAGCTGGTATCCGAAGCCTTTCTAGCCGTACTGGCAATACTAGCACATATATTCCAGCAAGTTCCACTTTGCTAATTTTAATGCTTAAGGTTTTCCCGTTATATCTACACTATGATCTGTCTAGCTGCTTTGTGTCGCACTAGCAGTAGTCCACTCTTGAAGCTAAACACTGCAATGATTTACAAAATTGGCACCAAGGCATTGAGTGCCATTCTGGATGCAATGAAACTCATACGCTCCCCACCTGTTGATTCTTGTTCAGAATATCATCCTAATGACTATTCTAACCTTGAGGAGTCAAAGGGAGATGGCCTGTCCTGTTCACCCATCAAGGTGCCTGTTCTAATTTGGCAATGTTTTATTGATTGCGGGTATCTTGCATATGTTGTCTTGCATTTCTTCTACTTTGTTACACCGCCATCTGCTTAGTTTACTCATCATATATGTCGAGATGCCATGCCCATCCATTATCAATACATATTCCATCTGTCATCATACCATGTTTTCCACTCAAATGTTGTTCTTGTGCATCAGACATCAAAAAGGAAGAGGGTGATTGCCGAACCTGAAGGAGCACCAGCAAAGTCCTTGAAAATCGTGGTGGTGCCAGAGAAATCAGACAGCACCCCACTTATATTGGCTGTACAACCAGTGACACAAAACGTAGGACCGACTCCAGCAGACTGTACCCATACTTCACTGGCCACACCACTAGCCCCACCACACAGGACCTGCACTCCAGCAAAAGGTATACCGATTTCATTTGCCATAGCACTAGTTGTACCATAGAAAAATCCCACTCCAGCAAAAAGTACAGCAAGTCCACTGGCCGAAGACCTATCCCAACTGCAGAGACGACCAACTCCTGCAGATTGGAACCCCATTCCATTTATTCCCAGTTTAAAAGACAATGCTTTCAATGTTGTTAGAGACTACGTGCATATATTCCCATCATGGGAAGATTATTGTGAAGACAAACACCATTTTCACATCTTCCTGTCCAACTTACGTGTAAGTGCTATTACTCATGGATATTATTTTCCTGTTTTCTGCTGATTGAACACATGAATGATTTACATTACATTGTTGTAACTAGGCGAGGGTCAATCTGGATAGTCATGACGAGCAAAGCTTGCTTGTGCTTTTCAAGGAAGCATTGTATCAGTATCGGTGTTACCTGAGGAAATCACACTTTGATGGCAAGTCTATAAACGAATTTCCGGTGAAGTCTCATGTGCTAAATTTAGAAGACATTGAATGGAAAAACCTTTTTATGCACTGGTCTCGTTCCCAGGATGAGGTACTGTCTATGAAATCACATGACAATTTGAACTTCTACTTCTCCGCATGTGCCTTATGGATCTTTTTTACAGGAAATCTGCTCGAAGAAGAATTCCGGTTTGACAAGAACGACCGGATATCACAAATATGTTGCCCGCTGCTTTGCTATTGTTAGTACCTGTTGTCATGTATCACTGTACTTGCATACATACCTGGTTCATTATGTGACAGCAGTATGCATGATAGGTTACTTATCAATTGTTCGCTCCAAATTATCTGATCTGTATAAATGGTTACATTAGTGTAGAATATATCCGATGCCAATGTTTTTTAGCTCTGCATTGTTCTTGTAAGTACATGATGTCCTTTATCAGTGTACTTATAATGACAGGTAGTTGTTCATGTACCATCACTCTGCAGCTTATTTTCCTTTGCCCTCCATTTTCTACACATCAGATCTATATTTACTCTTACCATAAGGTTGGTACTGAAGAAGTTTAGCTATGCATTGCTCTTGGCTGTACCTTTTGCCTGTATCACTGCACTTACATTTATAGCTACTTGGTTATGTAGCATCACTCTTCATCTTATCTTAAATATTCTCCATTTTTCGTATATTAACACATCTATATTTACTCTTAACAAAATGTAGAATAAAGGCAATGCTTTTGAAGAAGATTATGCGGTAAACTTCTTGAATTGCCCCCCCCCTCCATCAGCATGGACAAGGCCTTTATAGAGTCTGTCTTCACCAATAATGTAAGTTTGTCCATCTCAAGCCTTCAAACTTTGTTGTATATATTTGGTTAGGCATGACTGCAACAGCTATTTATTTTTGATGTTTGCATCAAATTGCTTGTTTAAAGTTTATTATGTAGTTCATAAACAAAAGTTTGTCCTTTCTCAATTTAAGTTTTCAGTTGTACAACCAACTTCCTTCTTCATACCATGTAAATTAAACTATACAGAGCAAGTGATCTTCTTTTGCACTGCATGTATGCTTCTGTTCTTCATCCGTAATCCAGTGGTGTGGTGAACCTACCCACCACAGCACAATGTCATATTCTGCAATCTCTTAACTATGAAAAATGTCATATCATTCTACTATTATTTAAACCGTCTCTTTATTTGCCAATCTGAAATGGTATAAATTGACAGCACACTAACCATTGATACTTATGAGTTCTTGATCTGTAATCCAGTGGTGTCGTGAAGCTGCCAACTCCTTCACAATGTCATTTCCTGCCATGTCTTGACCTGAACAATACCATATTGTGTTAATGTAAATTTAAACTGTGTCACTTTATTCGCTAGTAAGAAATGTGATGAATTGTCAGCACTGATACTTTTATGTGCAAAACATTTCATCTGTCTGCTTGTTTATCTTTCAGAGTGAGGAAGATATAAGTGTTGAACAAGCGCAGTCTCATCATCTTGCTCAGTTGCTTGTGCTGCAGCTCCCCAGCAGGACTAACCTTTCTTGAACTCTATTGAACTGCTGTCGGTTTTGTATATTATTTTGTCGGCGTGTTTATTTGCACTGGTGGCGATCTTTGATGCCCAGTGTATTTAATTTGTTGTCTGCCTGTGCTTTATTATCATAGTGGCGAATTTTGATGCCCAATGGATGTAATATGCCGTAATTTCTTTATTGTATAGTATAGGTTTTTTCTTATTCACGATGTTGCAGTTATTTTACTGTATGTATATCCTGTCTTCGCAGTAAACCGGCCAAACCGTAAAATTACGGTACAGAATCGGGCCGTCATGCAATCACGATGTAGGTTGGGCCCGAAACATGCCGATCAGCTCACGGGCCGGCAGCAACCCGAAATGAACCCCGGCCCATGATTGTGCGAATCAAATCACGGGCTTTTAACAGGCCAAAAAATTGTCTTGGTCCTTGTTTGGCCCAATCAGATATCGGCTGCGAGCAGGCCGGATGCAAACCGGACCGTAGTTAGGCCCAACTATATAATGGGCTTTTAACAGGCTGAAATTAATATAGGGCCGAAATGTTAAACGAGCCCTTAACAGGACAAAACTAATATCAGGCCGAATTACTAAGTGGGCCTTTAGCAAGTGGACCCAAAAGCATAGTGTCCAGTTGACGGGCCGAATCCGATATGGGCCATAATTAGGCCCAAAACCACTTAAAGGGTCGACCTGATCTGGGCCGTAATTTGGCCCAGAACATGGTAGGCTTTTAACGGGCCGGATCTCATATGGGCCACTATTAGGCCCGGAGCGTGGCAGGCCATTAATAGACCGGATCAAATATGGGCCGGCATTTGGCCCAAAACATGGCAGCCAGTTAACGGGCCGGCCTACTAGGGTCCACAAAATCTTGTGGGCCTACAGCTGGGCCAGCCCATTAATGTCGGCGAAATCTCGTGGGCCTTTAGCTGGGCTGGACCATTATGATCCGCAAGAATTTTGTGGGCCTTTACCTGGGCCGACCTATTATGGCACACGAAAATCTTGTGGGCCTTTACCTGGGCCGGCCCATTATGGCCCGTGAAATCTTGTGGGCCTTTAGCTGGGCCAGCCCATTATGGTTTGCAAAATCTCGTGGGCCTTTAGCTGGGCCGGCCCATTATGGTCCGTAAAATCTTGTGGGCCTTTAGGTGGGTCGGCCCATTTAAACTTGTTGGGTCGTGCCACGTGTCGATGTATCATAGGCGCATTCTGTCTAGTGAGTGGATGACATCTATCCCGACGATGAGCCGACACGTGTTTCCTCTAGCCAATGATGATTTTACACGTGAAAAATCCCCATTGGTCGGGGCTGTTAACGGGTTATCGGATCCAAAACCCGACCCGATAGCTTAACGGCGTTCCGTTACGGTGGATGCCACGTGTCGGTCACCCTTGACGAAAGCACTTCTGTGATGCGCGATTTATCGTCATGGAAGTGGACACTTCTGTGATGATAATTTTGGTAATGTCATGAAACACTTCTACGACAGCACAGGTATAACTATCTTGATTCTGTCATAAATTTGTCATCGATGTACATGCATGACAAAAAAAGCGACCTACTGTGACAAACACGTATCATCACGGAAGTGTATCTTTTGTAGTGTAGGTTGTTAGGAAAATGTAAAACCAAGGTTGGGCCTTGCTGGAGGAGTTTTATTCAAAGCGAACTGTCAAGGGGTTCCCATAACACCCAACCGCGTAAGGAACGCAAAATCAAGGAACATAACACCGGTATGACGGAAACTAGGGCGGCTAGAATGGAACAAAACACCAGGCATAAGGCCGAGCCTTCCACCCTTTACCAAGTATATAGATGCATTAATTAAAATAATAGATATTGTGATATCCCAACATATCCATGTTCCAACATGGAACAAACTTCAACTTCACTTGCAACTAGCAACACTATAAGAGGGGCTGAGCAAAAGCGGTAACAAGCCAAACAACGGTTTGCTAGGAAGGTGGGTTAGAGGCTTGACATGGCAATATGGGAGGCATGATATAGGAAGTGGTAGGTAGCACGGCATGGCAATAGAGTGAACAACTAGCAAGCAAAGATATAAGTGATTTCGAGGGTATGGTCATCTTGCCTGAAATCCCGCAAAGAAGAAGAACGAGTCCATGAAGAAGACAAACAGATGTAGTCGAACGAATACTCACAACTCTAGAACAAAACCGAAGCTAACGAGAGAAGCAACCTGGAAAGAAGCAAGCAACACAGTAAACCACCATCACATAAACATGGCATAATGCACAACCAAGGATGATGCATGTGCGGTTTAAATATGCATGGCATGGCAAAGTGCAACAAACAAAACTACAAATTAAGTGGAGCTCAATATACAACGAGTTGCATATTGACGGAACACCACATCAATTATTAAGTTCACTCCCGGTTAGGTACTCAACAAATTTAAATGTTGGTTAACATGGCAAGAGGTGAAGCATAACAAAACTATACTATCTAAACAATTTAAATGGGGTCGGGAACATCAAATAACAATTCCGGTAAATCCCCATATGAATTTAGCAATTTAAAGCAACAACAATAAAAACATTTTAAATGTTATTATCATGATGCAGATGACATATGCAAGTTTAAGCAATTTTATAAAAATGTTGATAAGAGCATGCTATGAAGCATTTGTCATCATGGCGGAACAAAAGGGGTGCCACGGCGACGATAACGGAAACGTTGCCATGGCAACGTTCCGGTTCCGATAACTCGATTGAGATATCGATGCAAAAGAGAAGTGTGCGGATGCATGGAACACGCAAGAGATGGTGGGGTTCTACCAGTTCCCGAGTTCCCACGGGTTGATGGCGGTGTCAAACGAGGGAACAACTAATGCCCACGGGCGGATACAACATCCAAACAAGCATCTCATACAACACATGCATTCGTTCATGGGCGTTCATCTCGGGGTTATACCTTCGAAGCATGCAAACGGGGCGGTTCTCATTCGGTGCAAAGTAGAGGAAGTAGACGTTCTTGGGAAGTTCGTAGTGGAAGTAGTCGTTCTCGCTTCGTAGTTGTACACACTCCGTAGGTGTTTGGGGTCACAATGAGTAACTTGACATCCATGGGGTCTTCGAGGGTCGGTGGTAGTGGTACTCGGTCGTTTCGAAGAGGTATTTGGGGTCATCGAACTTGCCGGTCTCGTTTTTGCGATAGTAGTTGTTCTATGCATCGGGCGTCAAGGTACTTGTTGTTCTTACCGATTCCGAAGACGGCGGTAGTGGTACACTTTTCGAAAAGGAACCTAATGCATCTGATGTTCCCAGGGGTGACGGTAGTTGTGCACAATCATTGTTGGACTTGACGGGTCCAAGGTCTCCAGGTGTAGTGGTACTTGGCGTCTCGTTGTGTAGTCGTTTGTCATAGTCGGACTTGACAAAAATGCACACCGGCTGTAGTCGTGGTACTTGGCAGCAGAAAACACACAGTGTGGGTACACGAACTTGTCGTAGGTAAGTTCTCCGGGGACGGCCTTCGAGCTTGCCAGCGTGTGAAGGAGGGAAAGCAGCGGCAACGGTAGGACATGGCAGCAGGGCGAGGCGGCGCTGCTGATGGGGGGGGGTTCGGCGAGATGGGACCTGCGGGCATGGGAAACAGCGGGGATCCACCAGATCTGATGAGGGGATCTGGTCCCCGATGGTGCGAGTTGAACAGGACGACGATGGGGCCTTCGCAGCTTCGCCAGAGGTGTGCGGGGGCGGCGACGCTGTCGGAGAAGATGCAAGCGATGAGGAGGGTTCGGGATGGGGATGCCTGTGTGGCGAGGAGCGCTCGGGCTGCGGCTTACTCGCCGGCAATGACTGGAGGCGGAAGTCGCCGACGCAGGTTGGACGGCAGTGACTGGAGGGAGCGGGCGGTGGCCATGGAGCTCGGGAAGGCGCGGGGAGGAGAGTGGAGGAGGCTGCTGAGGGCGGTCGGTGCTCGAGGAGCTCCTCTCCTCGGGCGCTCGGTGACAGGGGGGTCTCGCTCCTCTCTCTCCCTCTCTGGGTGATGGTGCAAGGGAGAGGACGAGAGGAGGGCGCTGGGAAGAGAAAGAACAGGGAGATGGAGCATATCTCCTGGCGGCGCTAGGACAAAACGAAGGGGGGAGAGAGGATCGGCCAGAGGGTGTGGGCTAGGGTTAGGTGGGGCGGCTGGCCTATGGGCCGGCGCGGGAGGCCCGGTTGGATGGAGGTCCAACAGTCCGGCGGGGATGGATTGGCCTAGAGAGGCCTGCTGCTAAGCTCTCTCTTCCTCACTCCTCTTTTCTTTAAAAAACAGAGAACTAAAAGAAAGGAAAAAGAGAGAAGAGAAGGTTGGAAGAAGAATTTGGGCATGCAATTTATATCCTTGGACTCACAAAAATATGCTTGGTCCGAGAAAATTAGAAGTGGCAAGATCGAACGACATGAATTCAAACTCATTTGAATTTAATTCAAATGGGTTTGAACTAGGACTAGGGTTTTGAAGTGCCCAGAAATGTTGAGAATTTAGGTGGAGCTCAGGGAAGTGACGAAAGAATTTACAGGAAAAGTTTGGGGACCAAACTTGAAGCGGAGAAAGGCATGTGATTAATTGCAAGTGTGTTTATGGGTGATTCCAAAAATTAACGGGGTATTTATTATAGCTCCCTAAATATTGGGAGGATATGTTTTAAAGAGAATTTCACCATGTGAATTTCCCTCGATTTAAATGGACCGAAGATCCATACAATTTATTTAAAAGAGTTATAAAATTAATAATATGATGGCATGATGACATGATGCGATGCAAGAGGTGACATGATGAAATGCAACACGCAAGCAAATGACATGGCAACGTCAGCAAAAAACTGGAAGACACGTGGCATATCAGTCTCGGGGCGTCACACTTATTGGAAATAATACATACTGATGTATGTTGTCCGATGAGTGTTGATGCTCATGGCAGGTATTGTTATTTTCTGACCTTCACAGATGATTTGAGCAGATATGGGTATATCTACTTGATGAAACATAAGTCTAAAACATTTGAAAAGTTCAAAGAATTTCAGAGTAAAGTGGAAAATCATCGTAACAAGAAAATTAAGTTTCTATGATCTGATCATGGAAGTGAATATTTGAGTTATGATTTTGGTCTTCATTTGAAACAATGCGGAATAGTTCCACAACTCACGCCACCTGGAACACCACAACGTAATGGTGTGTCCGAACGTCATAACCGCACTTTATTAGATATGGTGCGATCTATGATGTCTATTACTGATTTACCGCTATCATTTTGGGGTTACGCTTTAGAGACGGCTGCATTCACATTAAATAGGGCACCATCGAAATCCGTTGAGACAACACCATATGAACTGTGGTTTGGCAAGAAACTTAAGTTGTCGTTTCTTAAAAGTTTGGGGCTGCGATGCTTATGTGAAAAGGCTTCAACCTGATAAGCTCGAACCCAAATTGGAGAAATGTGTCTTCATAGGATACCCAAAGGAGACTGTTGGGTACACCTTCTATCACAGATCCGAAGGCAAGATATTCGTTGCTAAGAATGGATCCTTTCTAGAGAAGGAGTTTCTCTCGAAAGAAGTGAGTGGGAGGAAAGTAGAACTTGATGAGGTAGCTGTACCTTCTCCCTTACTAGAAAGTAGTTCATCACAGAAATCAGTTCTAGTGATTCTTACACCAATTAGTGAGGAAGCAAATGATGTTGATCATGAAACTTCTGATCAAGTTACTACCGAACCTCGTAGGTCAACCAGAGCAAGATTCGCACCAGAGTGGTACGGTAATCCTTTTCTGGAGGTCATGTTACTTGACCATGATGAACCTACGAACTATGAGGAAGCGATGATGAGCCCAGATTTCGCGAAATGGCTTGAGGCCATGAAAACTGAGATGGGATCCATGTATGAGAACAAAGTATGGACTTTGGTTGACTTGCCCGATGATCGGCAAGCAATAGAGAATAAATGGATCTTCAATAAGAAGACTGACGCTGACGGTAAAATTACTTTCTACAAAGCTTGACTTGTTGCGAAAGGTTTTCGACAAGTTTAAGGAGTTGACTACGATGAGACCTTCTCACCCGTAGCGATGCTTAAGTCTGTCCGAATCATGTTATCAATTGTCGCATTTTATGATTATGAAATTGGGCAAATGGATGTCAAAACTGCATTCCTTAATGGATATCTCAAAGAAGAGTAGTATATGATGCAACCACAAGGTTTTGTCGATCATAAAGGTGCTAACAAAGTGTGCAAGCTCCAGCGATCCATTTATGGACTGTTGCAAGCCTCTCGGAGTTGGAATATATGCTTTGATAGTGTGGTCAAAGCATATGGTTTTATGCAGACTTTTGGAGAAGCGTGTATTTACAAGAAAGTGAGTGGGAGCTCCATAGCATTTCTGATATTATATGTGGATGACATATTGTTGATTGGAAATGATACTGAATTTCTAAATAGCATAAAAGGATACTTGAATAAGAATTTTTCAATGAAATACCTCGGTGAAGCTGCTTATATATTGGGCATCAAGATCTATAGAGATAGATCAAGAGGCTTAATTGGACTTTCACAAAGCACACACCTTGATAAAGTTTTGAAGAATTTCAAAATGAATCAGTCAAAGAAAGGGTTCTTGCCTGTGTTATAAGGTGTGAAATTGAGTCAGACTCAATGCCCGACCATTGCAGAAGATAGAGAGAAAATGAAAGTCATTCCCTATGCCTCGGCCATAGGTTCTATCATGTATGCAATGATGTGTACCGGACCTGATGTGTGCCTTGCTATTAGTTTAGCAGGGAGGTACCAAAGTAATCCAGGAGTGGATCACTAGACAGCGGTCAAGAACATCCCGAAATACCTGAAAAGGACTAAGGATATGTTTCTCATTTATGGAGGTGACAAAGAGCTCGTCGTAAACGGTTACATCGATGCAAGCTTTGACACCGATCCGGATAACTCTAAGTCACAAACCGGATACGTATTTTTATTGAATGATGGAGCTGTCAGTTGGTGCAGTTCCAAGCAGAGCGTCGTGGCGGGATCTACGTGTGAAGTGGAATACATAGCTGCTTCAGAAGCAGAAAATAAAGAGTCTGGATGAAGGAGTTCATATTCGATCTAGGTGTAATACCTAGTGCATCGGGTCCAATGAAAATATTTTGTGACAATACTAGTGCAATTTCCTTGGCAAAGGAATCCAGATTTCACAAGAGAACCAAGCACATCAAGAGACGCTTCAATCCCATCCGTGATCAAGTCAAGGAGGGAGACATAGAGATTTGCAAGATAAATACGGATCTGAATGTTGCAGACCCGTTGACTAAGCCTCTCTCACGAGCAAAACATGATCAGCACCAACACTCCATGAGTGTTAGAATCATTACTATGTAATCTAGATTATCGACTCTAGTGCAAGTGGGAGACTGAAGGAAATATGCCCTAGAGGCAATAATGAAGTTGTTATTTATATTTCTTTATATCATGATAAATGTTTATTATTCATGCTAGAATTATATCAACCGGAAACTTAGTACATGTGTGAATACATAGAAAAATAGAGTGTCCCTAGTATGCCTCTACTTGACTAGCTCGCTAATCAAATATGGTTAAGTTTCCTAGCCATAGACATGTGTTGTCACTTGATGAACGGTATCACATCATTAGAGAATGATGTGATGGACAAGACCCATCAGTTAGCTTAGCATAATGATCGTTTAGTTTTTCTGCTATTGCTTTCTTCATGACTTATACATGTTCCTAAGACTATGAGATTATGCAACTCCGGAATACCGGAGGAACACCTTGTGTGCTATCAAATGTCACAACGTAACTGGGTGATTATAAAGATGCTCTACACGTGTCTCCGATAGTTTTTGTTGAGTTGGCATAGATCGAGATTAGGATTTGTCACTTCGTGTATCGGAGAGGTGTCTCTGGGCCCTCTCGGTAATGCACACCACTATGAGCCTTGCAAGCAATGTGTCTAATGAGTTAGCCACGAGATGATGCATTACGGAATGAGTAAAGAGACTTGTCAGTGACGAGATTGAACTAGGTATGATGATACCGACGATCGAATCTCGGGCAAGTAACATACTGATGACAAAGGGAACAACGTATGTTGTTATGCGGTTTGACCGATAAAGATCTTCGTAGAATATGTAGGAGCCAATATGAGCATCTAGATTCCGCTATTGGTTATTGATCGGAGATATGTCTCAGTCATGTCTACATAGTTCTCGAACCCGTAGGGTCAGCACGCTTAACGTTCGATAATGACTTGTATTATGAGTTTCATGTTTTGATGAACCAAAGTTTGTTCGGAGTCCCGGACGAGATCACAGACATGACAAGGAGTCTTGAAATGGTGAATACATAAAGATTGATATATTGGAAGGTTGTGTTTGGACACCAGAATGGTTTCAGATAGGTTCGGGCATTTTCCGGAGTACCGGGGGGTTACCGGAACCCCCCGAGGGATTAACGGGCCACAATGGGCCTTAGTGGAGAAGAGAGAGGGTCGGCCAGAGGTGGCGCCTCCCCCCTTGCCCAGTCCGAAATGGACAAGGGGAGGGGGCGGCGTCCCCTCCTTCCTTCTCTTCTCTCCTCTTTCCCTTCTTCTCCTACTTGGACTAGGAAAGGGGGGACCGAATCCTACTTGGACTAGGAGTCCAAGTAGGACTCCCCCCATGGCGCACCCCCTCCTAGGGTCGGCCTCCTCTCCTCCCCCATTTATATGCGTGGAGAGGGGGCACCCCAAAGACACACAAGTTGATGTTTTAGCCATGTGCGGTGCCCCCCTCCACAGTTACACACCTCGGTCATATCGTTGTAGTGCTTAGGCGAAGTCCTGCGTCGGTAACTTCATCATCACCGTCACCACACCGTCGTGCTGATGGAACTCTCCCTCAGCCTCAACTAGATCAAGAGTTCGAGGGACGTCATCGAGCTGAACGTGTGCTGATCGCGGAGGTGTCGTGCGTTCGGTACTTGGATCGGTTGGATCACAAAGACGTTCAACTACATCAACCGCGTTATTAAACTCTTCTGCTTTCGGTCTACGAGGGTACGTATACACACTCTCCCCTCTCATTGCTATGCATCTCCTAGATAGATCTTGCGTGATTATAGGTATTTTTTTTGAAATACCACGTTCCCCAACAGAACATGCACTCATCACCAAGGGAAACATGATTGATCATGCACAAGTATCAAGATATCATCATTCAAGCACACAGTAAAGCATAGTATGATCAAACACATGATCATAAAAGTATCTCAGCATAACAAACATTGTAGCATAGGAATCCAACGAGCAAACAAATCAAACGAGCAAACGATCAAGTAGCAAGAGCGGCAAACAAAAGGCAAAATGCTCTCTCTCTCTCTTGAAGCCTAATGATCTATACACTTTCTCCCCCTTTGGCAACAAGTTACCAAAAAGCTCGAAAATGCATAGTGCTATGTGCCACTCTAGGCATGATCTCCGGGAGCTCCTGAAGTGGTCTTCTGGCTGGTTGCTCCGGTGTGCGTAGATGGCGTGGAGAGGACAACATCTGCAAACGCTTCTGAAGATGTCTCAGGAGCTGGAGGAGTTGTAACTGGAGGAATGACTGAGGCAGTTGCTGCAGGTGCTGAAATGGTAGTCCTAGTGTCACTGACTACTAGCACTACTGAAGACCTCTGTGCCCTTGGCACACGCTGAAAAGTGTTAGTGGTAGGTCTGTCATTCCTGTCTTCAATCTCTTCCTGTAACTTCTCGACAGTCATCTGAATCTCGGTGACCTTCACATCAAGATCATGAAGTTTAGTCTCAAAGATCCTCTCAAGACTCTCTTGATTTTGAGTCAGGGTGGCTAGTCCTTTCTCAATTCTCACGGTTGCCTCAAGCAGATAACTGAGTTGATCTTGCTTGGTCTTAAGATTGACTACTGAAGCATCTGGTATTGTCGAAGTATTTGCTGCCTTTGCTTTTTCTCTCTTCTCCTGGGATTCTACTGAAGTAGGATGTGATGCATCCATGACAACATCGTTGTCCTCAAATTCTGGCCTCAGGGGAAGATGCTCTTTACCAAGAAGATATGTCCCTGTCCCCATCTTGGAGTTGATTAGCATATGAATGTGAGGGACATATCCACATGATCTTTTCTGATCAGCTACAATTCTCTTCACCGTTTCAACTATTAAGCTCATCACTTTGAACTTCTCTGGCACATCAAACATATGGACCAAGTTGATCGAGTGACCATGGATCATTATATGATCTCCTAACTTGGGCAATAGAGTGTGCCTCAAGATGGCATTCATCGTGGTTAGACCTGACAGCAGATAATAGATGGATCCAAACTTGTGAGTTTCTAATGCAGCATCAGGAATTTTCTTATACATGTGAGCCATGGAGTTGTGGCCCTTTATGGGCTTGGCATACACATTTGTGTCATCTTCAGCTTCCTCGGGGGCATTGATCAACTTGGCCCATTCAGCAATTGATGATTGATACCTTGTGCCTTCTGTCATCCAAACTATTTTGCCAACAGGATAGAAATGAGCAGTTGAATAGAATTGCATAATCATTTCATCATTCCATTTTGTCAATTTTGACCAACAAAGGTGTCAACACCATTCATTCTGAAAATTCCATGTACTCTTGGGAAGTAATCCTCATTGTCATCAATGTAAGTCCAATCAACCCATCTCATATCACTGACAATAGGCTTCTTGTCTAGCAAGATTGTCGCATAGAAATCTTGTTGTTCTTTGGTGTGAAAGTGATAATCAACAATAGTTCTTCTCCGTATAGCATGTGGATCAGTCAGTCTCCATAATCTCATACCTGCATCCTTTCTCAACTTCATATTTTGAGAAAGATGATGATCATCATTATGGTCAGGTATCTTGGGCTTCAATTTTCTGAGCACTTGCTGCTCCTCATCCTCTTGAACTTCGGGCACTGGGGCCTTGTTCTTCTCAACAGCAGATATGTTCCTAGTGGATCTCTTAGGTGTAGTAGAATTGTAGGCATGAGCTTGAGTTAGAGGCTTGGGGGTTGTCTTGGGCTTAGATGGAGCAGCCCCAGACTTTATTGCATCCCCCATGAGCTTATGAGACTTTGGAGGTGGTGCAGCTGCCTCTTCCTCCTCATCATCTTCATCTGACTCTCTCATCATAGATGATCTGCCAATGACTCTGGCCATAGTTTTCTTGACTCTCTCCTTCCTTTTGTTTCCTCTAGCAGCCTCTTCCTCTCTTGGTTCAAGAGTAACTCCATGGTTTCCTAAGTGGAGGCTCTGGCTTTTGACATTGGCTTCTAAAGGAAATATGCCCTAGAGGCAATAATAAAGTTATTATTTATATTTCCTTATATCATGATAAATGTTTATTATTCATTCTAGAATTGTATTAACCAGAAACTTAGTACATGTGTGAATACATAGACAAACAGAGTGTCCCTAGTATGCCTCTACTTGACTAGCTCGTTAATCAAAGATGGTTAAGTTTCCTAGCCATGGACATGTGTTGTCATTTGATGAACGGGATCACAACATTAGAGAATGATGTGATGGACAAGACCCATCCGTTAGCTTAGCATTATGATCGTTCAGTTTTATTGCTACTTCTTTCTTCATGAATTATACATGTTCCTCTGACTATGAGATTATGCAACTCCTGAATACCAGAGGAACACCTTGTGTACTATCAAACGTCACAACATAACTGGGTGATTATAAAGATGCTCTATAGGTGTCTCCAATGGTGTTTGTTGAGTTGGCATAGATCGAGAATAGGATTTGTCACTCCATCTATCGCAGAGGTATCTCTGGGCCCTCTCGATAATGCACATCACTATAAGCCTTGCAAGCAATGTGACTAATGAGTTAGTTGTAGGATGATGCATTACGAATCGAGTAAAGAGACTTGCCGGTAATGATATCGAACTAGGTATTGAGATACCGACGATCGAATCCCGGGCAAGTAACATACCGATGACAAAGGGAACAACGTATGTTGTTATGCGGTCTGACCGATAAAGATCTTCATAGAATATGTAGGAACCAATATGAGCATCCAGGTTCCGCTATTGGTTATTGATTGGAGATGAGTCTCGGTCATGTCTACATAATTCTCGAACCCGTAGGGTCCGCATGCTTAACGTTCTGTGACGATTTGTATTATGAGTTATGTGATTTGATGACCAAAGTTTGTTCGGAGTCCCAGCTGAGATCGGGGACATGACGAGGAGTCTCGAAATGGTTGAGACATAAAGATCGATATATTGGAAGGCTATATTGGGACATTGGAAAGGTTCAGAGTGATTAGGGTATTTTTTTAGAGTACCGGAGAGTTACGGGAATTCGTATTGGGCCTTAATGGGCCATATGGGAAAGGAGAGAAAGGCCTCAAGGGTGGCCGCACCCCTTCCCCATGGACTGGTCCGAATTGGACTAGGGAAAGGGGGCGCCCCCTTCTTTCCTTCTCCTTCTCCCTTCCCTTTTTCCTATTCCATGTGGGAGGTGGAATCCTACTAGGACTAGGGAGTTCGCCAATAGTGACAACAAGAAATATGTATATCACCATGATAGATGTTATATGCACAAGTAGAACACAAAGGAGTTGTGGGCATGGGTATATACATATTTCTTGTTGTCACTAGTTGATTCTTGATTTAGCGGTATTGTTGGATGAAGCGCCTCAGACCGACATTACGAGTACGCTTACGCGAGACTGGTTCTACCGACGTGCTTCACTCACATGTGGCTGATGGGTGTCAGTTTCTCCAACTTTAGTTGAATCGGATTCAATGAACAGGGTTCTTTCTGAAGATCAAAAAGCAATCACTATACCGCATTGTGGTTTTTGATGCGTAGGTAAGAACGATTCTTGCTCAGCCCACAGCAGCCACGTAAAGCTTGCAACAACAAAGTAGAGGACATCTAACTTGTTTTTGCAGGGCATGTGGTGATGTGATATGGTCAAGACGTGATGAGATATAAATTGTTGTATGAGATGGTCATGTTTTGTTGAAGTTATCGGCAACTGGAAGGAGCCTTATGGTTGTCTCATTATTGCATAAGATGCGAGCACCATGTAATTGCTTTACTTTATCGCTATGTGATAGCAATAGTTGGCGAGATGACCATGTGATGACACATTGATAAAGATCAAAATGATGGAGATCATGGTGTCATACCAGTGACGATGGAGATCATGATGGTACTTTGGAGATGGAGATCAAAGGCACAAGATGATGATGGCCATATCATGTCATGTATTTTGATTGCATGTGATGTTTATCCTTTATGCATCTTATTTTTGCTTAGTACGTCGGTAGCATTATAAGATGATCCCTCACTAAATTTCAAGGTATAAGTGTTCTCCCTGAGTATGCACCGTTGCGACAGTTCTTCGTGCTGAGACACCACGTGATGATCAGGTGTGATAAGCTCTACGTTCACATACAATGGGTGCAAGCCAGTTTTGCACACGAAGAATACTCAGGTTAAACTTGACGAGCCTGGCATATGCAGATATGGCATCGGAACACTAGAGACCGAAAGGTCGAGCGTGAATCATATAGAAGATATGATCAACATAGAGATGTTCACCATTGAAAACTACTCCATCTCACATGATGATCGAACATGGTTTAGTTGATATGGATCACGTGATCACTTAGATGATTAGAGGGATGTCTATCTAAGTGGGAGTTCTTAAGTAATATGATTAATTGAACTTTAATTTATCATGAACTTAGTCCTGATAGTAATTGTATATCTATGTTGTAGATCAATAGCTTGCGATGTAGCTTCCGTTTTAATTTTGATATGTTCCTAGAGAAAAAGAAGTTGAAAGATGATAGTAGCAATGATGCGGACTTGGTCCGTGATCTGAGGATTATCCTCATTGCTGCACAAAAGAATTATGTCCTTGATGCACCGCTAGGTGACAGACCTATATATTGTAGGAGCAGATGCACACGTTATGAACGTTTGAAAAAGCTTGGTATGATGACTACTTAATAGTTTAGTGCACCATGCTTTATGACTTAGAACCGGGACTTCAAAAATGTTTTGAATGCCACGGAACATATAAGATGTTCTAAGAGTTGAAATTGGTATTTCATACTCATGCCCGTGTCGAGAGGTATGAGACCTCTAACAGTACGTTGCCTACGAGATGGAGGATAATAGCTCAACCAGTGAGTATGTGCTCAGATTGTCTTGGTACTACAATTGCTTGAATCAAATGGGAGTTAATTTTCCAAATAAGATAGTAATTGATAAAGTTCTCTAGTCACTATCACCAAGTTACTAGAACTTAGTGACGAACTACAATATGCAAGGGATGACAAAAACTATTCCCGAGCTCTTTGTGATGCTGAAATCACCGAAGGTAGAAATCAAGAAAAGCATCAAATGTTGATGGTTGACAAAACCACTAGTTTCAAGTAAAAGGGCAAGCGAAAGAAAGGGAACTTCAAGAAGAATGGCAAGCAAGTTGCCACTCCCATGAAGAAGCCTAAAGGTAGACCCAAGCCTGAAACTGAATGCTTCTACTGCAAAGGAAATGGTCACTGGAAGTGGAACTGCCTTAGATACTTGGCGGATAAGAAGGATGGCAAAGTGAACAAAGGTATATTTGATATACATGTTATTGATGTGTACTTTACTAGTGTTTATAACAACCATCAGTGTTTTATATTGGTTCATTTGCTAAGAGTAGTAACTCGAAACGGGAGTTGCAAAATAAACGGAGACTAGTTAAGGGCGAGGTGATGATGAGAGTTGGAAGTGATTCCAAGGTTGATAAGATCACCATCGCACACTCCCTTTACCTTCGAGGTTAGTGTTGAACCTAAAATAAATGTTATTTGGTGTTTGCATTGAGCATAAATATGATTGGATCATGTTTATTGCAATACGGTTATTCATTTAAGTCAAATAATAATTGTTGTTATATTTACATGAATAAAACCCTCTATGGTCATACACTCAATATAAATGGTTTATTGAATCTCGATCATAGTAATACACATATTCATAATATTGAAGCCAAAAGATGCAAAGTTAATAATGATGGTGCAACTTATATGTAGCACTGCCGTTTAGGTCATATTGGTATAAAGCGCATGAAGAAACTCCATGCTTATGGACTTTTGGAATCACTTGATTATGAATCACTTGATGCTTGCGAACCATGCCTCATGGGCAAGATGACTAAGACTCCATTCTTTGGAACAATGGAGCGAGCAACTGACTTATTGGAAATAATATATACTGATGTATGCGATCCGATAAGTGTTGAGGCTCGCGGCGGGTATCGTTATTTTCTGACCTTCATAGATGATTTGAGCAGATATGGGTATATCTACTTAATGAAACATAAGTCTGAAACATTTGAAAAGTTCGACGAATTTCAGAGTGAAGTGGAAAATCATCGTAACAAGAAAATAAAGTTTCTATGATCTGATCGTGGAGGCGAATATTTGAGTTACGAGTTTGGTCTTCATTTGAAACAATGTGGAATAGTTTCGTAACTCACACCACCTGGAACACCACAGCATAATGGTGTATCCGAATGTTTTAATCATACTTTATTGGATATGGTGCGACCTATGATGTCTCTTACCGATTTACCACTATCGTTTTGGGGTTATGCATTAGAGACAGCGACATTCACATTAAATAGGGCACCATCTAAATCCGTTGAGATGACATTGTATGAACTATGGTTTGGCAAGAAACCAAAGTTGTCATTTCTTAAAGTTTGGGGTTGCGATGCTTATGTGAAAAAGTTTCAAACTGATAAGCTCGAACCCAAATCAGAGTAGTGCGTCTTCATAGGATACCCAAAAGAAACTGTTGGGTACACCTTCTATCACAGATCTGAAGGCAAGATATTTTTTTGCTAAGAATGGATCCTTTCTAGAGAAGGAGTTTCTCTCGAAAGAAGTGAGTGGGAGGAAAGTAGAACTTGATGAGGTAATTGTACCTTCTCCCAAATTGGAAAGTAGTGTTGGGTTTCGTAGTAATTTCAAAAAAATTCCTACGCACACGCAAGATCATGGTGATGCATAGAAATGAGAGGGGGAGAGTGTGATCTACGTACCCTTGTAGATCGACAACGGAAGCGTTAACTTGGTTGATGTAGTCGTACGTCTCCACGGCCCGACCGATCAAGCACCGAAACTACGGCACCTCCGAGTTCTAGCACACGTTCAGCTCGATGACGATCCCCGGACTCCGATCCAGCAAAGTGTCGGGGAAGAGTTCCGTCAGCACGACAGCGTGGTGACGATCTTGATGTTCTACCGTCGCAGGGCTTCGCCTAAGCACCGCTACATTATTATCGAGGACTATGGTGGAAGGGGGCACCACACACGGCTAAGAATATGATCACGTGGATCAACTTGTGTCTCTAGGGGTGCCCCTTGCCTCCGTATATAAAGGCTCAAAGGGGGGGCTGGCCGGCCAAGAGGAGGCGCGCCAGGAGGAGTCCTACTCCCTCCGGGAGTAGGACTCCCCCCTTTCCTAGTTGGAATAGGATTTGCGGAGGGGGAAAAGAGGAGAGAGAGGAGGAAGGGGGGACGGCCCCCTCTCCTTGTCCTATTCGGACCAAGGGGGGAGGGGCGCGCGGCCCATCTATGGCCACCTCTCCTCTCTTCCACTAAGGCCCACTAAGGCCCATATACCTCCCGGGGGGTCCCGGTAACCTCCCGGTACTCCGGTAAAATTCCGATTTCACCCAGAACACTTACGATATCCAAACATAGGCTTCCAATATATCAATCTTTATGTCTCGACCATTTCGAGACTCCTCGTCATGTCCGTGATCACATCCGGGACTCCGAACAAACTTTGGTACATCAAAATGTATAAACTCATAATATAACTGTCATCGTAACCTTAAGCGTGCGGACCCTACGGGTTCGAGAACAATGTAGACATGACCGAGACACGTCTCCAGTCAATAACCAATAGCGGAACCTGGATGCTCATATTGGCTCATACATATTCTACGAAGATCTTCTATCGGTCAGACCGCATAACAACATACGTTGTTCCCTTTGTCACCGGTATGTTACTAGCCCGAGATTCGATCGTCGGTATCCCATATCTAGTTCAATCTCGTTACCGACAAGTCTCTTTACTCGTTTCGTAATACATCATCCCGCAACTAACTCATTAGTTGCAATGCTTGCAAGGCTTCAGTGATGTGCATTACCGAGAGGGCCCAGAGATACCTCTCCGACAATCGAAGTGACAAATCCTAATCTCGAAATACGCCAACCCAACATGTACCTTTGGAGACACCTGTAGAGCACCTTTATAATCACCCAGTTACGTTGTGACGTTTGCTAGCACACAAAGTGTTCCTCTGGCAAACGGGAGTTGCATAATCTCATAGTCATAGGAACATGTATAAGTCATGAAGAAAGCAATAGCAACATACTAAATGATCGGGTGCTAAGCTAATGGAATGGGTCATGTCAATCAGATCATTCAACTAATGATGTGATCCCGTTAATCAAATGACAACTCTTTGTCCATGGTTAGGAAACATAACCATCTTTGATTAACGAGCTAGTCAAGTAGAGGCATACTAGTGACACTCTGTTTGTCTATGTATTCACACATGTATTATGTTTCCGGTTAATACAATTCTAGCATGAATAATAAGCTTTTATCATGATATAAGGAAATAAATAATAACTTTATTATTGCCTCTAGGGCATATTTCCTTCAGTCTCCCTCTTGCACTAGAGTCAATAATCTAGATTATACTGTAATGATTCTAACACCCATGGAGCCTTGGTGCTGATCATGTTTTGCTCGTGGAAGAGGCTTAGTCAACGGGTCTGCTACATTCAGATCCGTATGTATCTTGCAAATCTCTATGTCTCCCACCTAGACTAGATCCCAGATGGAATTGAAGCGTCTTTTGATGTGCTTGGTTCTTTTGTGAAATCTGGATTCCTTCGCCAAGGCAATTGCACTAGTATTGTCACAAAAGATTTTCATTGGACCCGATGCACTAGGTATGACACCTAGATCGGATATGAACTCCTTCATCCAGACTCCTTCGTTTGCTACTTCCGAAGCAGCTATGTACTCCGCTTCACATGTAGATCCCGCCACGACACTTTGTTTAGAACTGCACCAACTGACAGCTCCACTGTTTAATGTAAACACGTATCCGGTTTGCGATTTAGAATCGTCCGGATCAGTGTCAAAGCTTGCATCAACGTAACCGTTTATGATGAGCTCTTTGTCACCTCCATATACGAGAAACATATCCTTAGTCCTTTTAAGGTACTTCAGGATGTTCTTGACCGCTGTCCAGTGATCCACTCCTGGATTACTTTGGTACCTCCATGCTAGACTTATAGCAAGGCACACATCAGGTCTGGTACACAGCATTGCATACATGATAGAGCCTATGGCTGAAGCATAGGGAACATCTTTCATTTTCTCTCTATCTTCTACAGTGGTCGGGCATTGAGTCTTACTCAACTTCACACCTTGTAACACAGGCAAGAACCCTTTCTTTGCTTGATCCATTTTGAACGTCTTCAAAACTTTTTCAAGATATGTGCTTTGTGAAAGTCCAATTAAGCGTCTTGATCTATCTCTATAGAACTTAATGCCTAATATGTAAGCAGCTTCACCGAGGTCTTTCATTGAAAAACTCTTATTCAAGTATCCCTTTATGCTATCCAGAAATTCTATATCATTTCCAATCAGTAATATGTCATCCACATATAATATCAGAAATGCTATAGAGCTCCCACTCACTTTCTTGTAAATACAGGCTTCTCCGAAAGTCTGTATAAAACCAAATGCTTTGATCACACTATCAAAGCGTTTATTCCAACTCCGAGAGGCTTGCACCAGTCCATAAATGGAACGCTGGAGCTTGCACACTTTGTTAGCTCCCTTTGGATCGACAAAACCTTCTGGTTGCATCATATACAACTCTTCTTCCAGAAATCCATTCAGGAATGGAGTTTTGACATCCATCTGCCAAATTTCATAATCATAAAATGCGGCAATTGCTAACATGATTCGGACAGACTTAAGCATCGCTACGGGTGAGAAGGTCTCATCGTAGTCAATCCCTTGAACTTGCCAAAACCCTTTTGCGACAAGTCGAGCTTTGTAGACAGTAATATTACCGTCGGCGTCAGTCTTCTTCTTGAAGATCCATTTATTCTCAATTGCTTGCCGATCATTGGGCAAGTCAACCAAAGTCCACACTTTGTTCTCATACATGGATCCCATCTCAGATTTCATGGCTTCAAGCCATTTTGCGGAATCTGGGCTCACCATCGCTTCTTCATAGTTCGTAGGTTCATCATGATCTAGCAGCATGACTTCCAGAACAGGATTACCGTACCATTCTGGCGCGGATCTCACTCTGGTTGATCTACGAGGTTCAGTAGTATCTTCTCCTGAAGTTTCATGATCATTATCATTAGCTTCCTCACTAATTGGTGTAGGTGTCACATAAACAGTTTTCTGTGATGCACTACTTTCCAATAAGGGAGAAGGTACAGTTACCTCGTCAAGTTATACTTTCCTCCCACTCACTTCTTTCGAGAGAAACTCCTTCTCTAGAAATTTTCCGAACTTAGCAACAAAAGTCTTGCCTTCGGATCTGTGATAGAAGGTGTATCCAATAGTCTCCTTTGGATATCCTATGAAGACACATTTCTCCGATTTGGGTTCGAGCTTATCAGGTTGAAGCTTTTTCACATAAGCATTGCAGCCCCAAACTTTTAGAAACGACAACTTTGGTTTCTTGCCAAACCGTAGTTCATAAGGCGCCGTCTCAACGGATTTTGATGGTGCCCTATTTAACGTGAATACGGCCGTCTCCAAAGCATAACCCCAAAACGATAGTGGTAAATCAGTAAGAGACATCATAGATCGCACCATATCTAGTAAAGTACGATTACGACGTTCGGACACACCATTACGCTGTGGTGTTCCGGGTGGCGTGAGTTGCGAAACTATTCCGCATTGTTTCAAATGTACACCAAACTCGTAACTCAAATATTCTTCTCCACGATAAGATCGTAGAAACTTTATTTTCTTGTTATGATGATTTTCAACTTCACTCTGAAATTCTTTGAACTTTTCAAACGTTTCAGACTTATGTTTCATTAAGTAGATATACCCATATCTGCTTAAGTCATCTGTGAAGGTGAGAAAATAACGATATCCGCCATGAGCCTCAATATTCATCGGACCACATACATCTGTATGTATGATTTCCAACAAATCTGTTGCTCTCTCCATAGTACCGGAGAACGGCGTTTTAGTCATCTTGCCCATGAGGCACGGTTCGCAAGTACCAAGTGATTCATAATCAAGTGGTTCCAAAAGTCCATCAGTATGGAGTTTCTTCATGCGCTTTACACTGATATGACCTAAACGACAGTGCCACAAATAAGTTGCACTATCATTATCAACTCTGCATCTTTTGGCTTCAACATTATGAATATGTGTGTTACTACTATCGAGATTCAATAAGAATAGACCACTCTTCAAGGGTGCATGACCATAAAAGATATTACTCATATAAATAGAACAACCATTATTCTCTGATTTAAATGAATAACCGTCTCGCATCAAACAAGATCCAGATATAATGTTCATGCTTAACGCTGGCACCAAATAACAATTATTTAGGTCTAATATTAATCCCGAAGGTAGATGTAGAGGTAGCACGCCGACCGCGATCACATCGACTTTGGAACCGTTTCCCACGCGCATCGTCACCTCGTCCTTAGCTAATCTTCGCTTAATCCGTAGTCCCTGTTTCGAGTTGCAAATATTAGCAACAGAACCAGTATCAAATACCCAGGTGCTACTCCGAGCATTAGTAAGGTACACATCAATAACATGTATATCACATATACCTTTGTTCACCTTGCCATCCTTCTTATCCGCCAAATACTTGAGGCAGTTCCACTTCCAGTGACCAGTCTGCTTGCAGTAGAAGCACTCAGTTTCAGGCTTAGGTCCAGACTTGGGTTTCTTCTCTCGAGCAGCAACTTGCTTGTTGTTCTTCTTGAAGTTCCCCTTCTTCTTCCCTTTGCCCTTTTTCTTGAAACTAGTGGTCTTGTTGACCATCAACACTTGATGCTCCTTCTTGATTTCTACCTCCGCAGCTTTCAGCATTGTGAAGAGCTCGGGAATAGTCTTATTCATCCCTTGCATATTATAGTTCATCACAAAGCTCTTGTAGCTTGGTGGAAGTGATTGGAGAATTCTATCAATGACGCTATCATCCGGAAGATTAACTCCCAGTTGAATCAAGTGATTACAATACCCAGACATCTTGAGTATATGCTCACTGACAGAACTGTTCTCCTCCATCTTGCAGCTATAGAACTTATTGGAGACTTCATATCTCTTAATCCGGGCATTTGCTTGAAATATTAACTTCAACTCCTGGAACATCTCATATGCCCCATGACGTTCAAAACGTCGTTGAAGTCCCGGTTCTAAGCCGTAAAGCATGGCACATTGAACTATCGAGTAGTCATTAGCTTTGCTCTGTCAGACGTTCATAACATCTGGTGTTGCTCTAGCAGTAGGCCTGGCACCCAGCGGTGCTTCCAGGACGTAATTCTTTTGTGCAGCAATGAGGATAATCCTCAAGTTACGGACCCAGTCCGTGTAATTGCTACCATCATCTTTCAACTTTGCTTTCTCAAGGAACGCATTAAAATTCAACGGAACAACAGCACGGGCCATCTATCTACAATCAAACATACATAAGCAAGATACTATCAGCTACTAAGTTCATGATAAATTTAGGTTCAATCAATCATATTACTTAAAGAACTCCCACTTAGATAGACATCCCTCTAATCCTCTAAGTGATTACGTGATCCAAGTCAACTAAACCATGTCCGATCATCACGTGAGATGGAGTAGTTTCGTTGGTGAACATCACTATGTTGATCATATCTACTATATGATTCACGCTCGACCTTTCGGTCTCCGTATTCTGAGGCCATATCTGTATATGCTTGGCTCGTTAAGTATAACCTGAGTATTCCGCGTGTGCAACTGTTTTGCACCCGTTGTATTTGAACGTAGAGCCTATCACACCCGATCATCACGTGGTGTCTCAGCACGAAGAACTTTCGCAACGGTGTATACTCAGGGAGAACAATTCTTGATAATTAGTGAGAGATCATCTTATAATGCTACCGTCAATCAAAGCAAGATAAGATGCATAAAAGATAAACATCACATGCAATCAATATAAGTGATATGATATGGCCATCATCATCTTGTGCTTGTGATCTCCATCCTCGAAGCACCGTCATGATCACCATCATCACCGGCGCGACACCTTGATCTCCATCGTAGCATCGTTGTCGTCTCGCCAATCTCATGCTTCCACAACTATCGCTACCGCTTAGTGATAAAGTAAAGCATTACAGCGCGATTGCATTGCATACAATAAAGCGACAACCATATGGCTCCTGCCAGTTGCCGATAACTCGGTTACAAAACATGATCATCTCATACAATAAAATTTAGCATCATGTCTTGACCATATCACATCACAACATGCCCTGCAAAAACAAGTTAGACGTCCTCTACTTTGTTGTTGCAAGTTTTACGTGGCTGCTACGGGCTTAAGCAAGAACCAATCTTACCTACGCATCAAAACCACAACGATAGTTTGTCAAGTTGGTGCTGTTGTAACCTTCGCAAGGACCGGGCGTAGCCACACTCGGTTCAACTAAAGTTGGAGAAGCTGTCACCCGCTAGCCACCTTTGTGCAAAGCACGTCGGGAGAACCGGTCTCGCGTAAGCGTACGCGTAATGTCGGTCCGGGACGCTTCGTCCAACAATACCGCCGAACCAAAGTATGACATGCTGGTAAGCAGTATGACTTATATCGCCCACAACTCACTTGTGTTCTACTCGTGCATATAACATCAACACATAAAACCTAGGCTCAGATGCCACTGTTGGGTTTCGTAGTAATTTCAAAAAAATCCCTACGCACACGCAAGATCATGGTGATGCATAGCAACGAGAGGGGGAGAGTGTGATCTACGTACCCTTGTAGATCGACAACGGAAGCGTTAACTTGGTTGATGTAGTCGTATGTCTCCACGGCCCGACCGATCAAGCACCGAAACTACGACACCTCCGAGTTCTAGCACATGTTCAGCTCGATGACGATCCCCGGACTCCGATCCAGCAAAGTGTCAGGGAAGAGTTCCATCAGCACGACGGCGTGGTGACGATCTTGATGTTCTACCGTCGCAGGGCTTCGCCTAAGCACCGCTACAATATTATCGAGGACTATGGTGGAAGGGGGCACCGCACACGGCTAAGAATATGATCACGTGGATCAACTTGTGTCTCTAGGGGTGCCCCTTGCCTCCATATATAAAGGCTCAAAGGGGGGGCTGGCCGGCCAAGAGGAGGCGCGCCAGGAGGAGTCCTACTCCCTCCGGGAGTAGGACCCCCCCCCCTTCCTAGTTGGAATAGGATTCGCGGAGGGGGGAAAAGAGGAGAGAGAGGAGGAAGGGGGGCCGGCCCCCTCTCCTTGTCCTATTCGGACCAAGGGGGGGAGGGGCGCGCGGCCCATCTATGGCCACCTCTCCTCTCTTCCACTAAGGCCCACTAAGGCCCATATACCTCCCGGGGGGTTCCGGTAACCTCCCGGTACTCCGGTAAAATCCCGATTTCACCCGGAACACTTTTGATATCCAAACATAGGCTTCCAATATATCAATCTTTATGTCTCGACCATTTCGAGACTCCTCGTCATGTCCGTGATCACATCCGGGACTCCGAACAAACTTCGGTACATCAAAATGTATAAACTCATAATATAACTGTCATCGTAACCTTAAGCGTGCGGACCCTACGGGTTCGAGAACAATGTAGACATGACCGAGACACGTCTCCGGTCAATAACCAATAGCGGAACCTGGATGATCATATTGGCTCCTACATATTCTACGAAGATCTTTTATTGGTCAGACCGCATAACAACATACGTTGTTCCCTTTGTCACCGGTATGTTACTAGCCCGAGATTCGATCGTCGGTATCCCATACCTAGTTCAATCTCGTTACCGGTAAGTCTCTTTACTCGTTCCGTAATACATCATCCCGCAACTAACTCATTAGTTGCAATGCTTGCAAGGCTTCAGTGATGTGCATTACCGAGAGGGCCCAGAGATACCTCTCCGACAATCGGAGTGACAAATCCTAATCTCGAAATACGCCAACCCAACATGTACCTTTGGAGACACCTGTAGAGCACCTTTATAATCACCCAGTTATGTTGTGACGTTTGCTAGCACACAAAGTGTTCCTCCGGAAAACGGGAGTTGCATAATCTCATAGTCATAGGAACATGTATAAGTCATGAAGAAAGCAATAGCAACATACTAAACGATCGGGTGCTAAGCTAATGGAATGGGTCATGTCAATCAGATCATTCAACTAATGATGTGATCCCGTTAATCAAATGAAAACTCTTTGTCCATGGTTAGGAAACATAACCATCTTTGATTAACGAGCTAGTCAAGTAGAGGCATACTAGTGACACTCTGTTTGTCTATGTATTCACACATGTATTATGTTTCTGGTTAATACAATTCTAGCATGAATAATAAACTTTTATAATGATATAAGGAAATAAATAATAACTTTATTATTGCCTCTAGGGCATATTTCCTTCAAGTAGTTCATCACAGAAATCAGTTCCAGTGATTCCTACACCAATTAGTGAGGAAGCTAATGATGATGATGATGAAACTTCAGATCAAGTTACTACCGAACCTCATAGGTCAACCAGAGTACGGTCCGCACCAGAGTGGTACGGTAATCCTGTTCTAGAAGTCATGTTACTAGACCATGACGAACCTACGAACTATGAGGAAGCGATGATGAGCCCAGATTCCGCAAAATGGCTTGAGGCCATGAAAACTGAGATGGGATCCATGTATGAGAACAAAGTATGGACTTTGATTGACTTGCTCGATGATCGGTGAGTCATTGAGAATAAATGGATCTTCAAGAGGAAGACGGACGCTGATAGTAGTGTTACTATCTACAAAGCTCAAATTGTCGCAAAAATCTTTTTGACAAGTTCAAGGTGTTGACTATGATGAGATCTTCTCACTCGTATCGATGCTTAAAAGTCTGTCTGAATCATGTTAGAAGTTGTCGCATTTTATGAAATTGGCAAATGGATGTCAAAACTGCATTCCTTAATGGATTTATTAAAGAAGAGTTGTATATGATGCAACCAAAAGGTTTTGTCGATCCTAAAGGTGCCAGCAAAGTGAGCAAGCTCCAGCGATCCATCTATGGACTGGTCCAAGCATCTCGGAGTTGGAATATATGCTTTGATAAAGTGATCAAAGCATATGGTTTTATATAGACTTGTGGTGAAGCCTGTATTTACAAGAAAGTGAGTGGGAGCATTACAACATTTCTGATAAGTATATGTGAATGACATATTGTTGATCGGAAATAATTAGAATTTTATGGAAAGCATAAAGGAATGTTTGAAAGGAGTTTTTCAAAGAAATACCTCAGTGAAGCTACTTACATATTGAGCATCAAGATCTATAGAGATAGATCAAGACGCTTGATATATTTTCAATGAGTACATACCTTGACAAGATTTTGAAGTAGTTCAAAATGGAACAGTCAAAGAAGGAGTTCTTGCCTGTGATGCAAGGTGTGAAGTTGAGTAAAGACTCAAAACCCGACCACGGCAGAAAATAGAAAGAGAATGAAAAGTCATTCCCTATGCCTCAGTCATAGGTTCTACAAAGTATGCTATGATGTGTACCGGACCTATTGTGTACCTCACCATAAGTTTGGAAAGAGGGTACAATAGTGATCCAGGAGTGGATCACTGGACAACAGTAAAAAAATATCCTTAGTGGAATAAGGAAATGTTTCTCGGTTATGGAGGTGACAAAGAGTTCGTCATAAATAGTTACATCGATGCAAGCATTGACACCGATTTGGATGACTCTAAGTCTCGATCTAGATACATATTGAAAGCGGGAGCAATTAGCTAGAGTAGCTCCGTGCAAAGCATTGTAGACATAGAAAATTTGCAAAATACATACGGCTCTGAACGTGGCAGACCCGTTGACTAAATTTCTCTCATAATAAAAACATGATCACTCTTTGGGTGTTAATCACATAGCGATGTGAACTAAATTATTGACTCTAGTAAACCCTTTGTGTCGTGGAATTGTCACGACAGATGTCCTAGCGGAAGGAATTAGTCGTGAGGCCAACGCATCTATGTGGTAGCTTGAGAGGGGTTGAGCATAATCGAGAGACGCAACGCAAGACAAAGGTTTAGACAGCTTCGGGCCCGGGGAAACATCATCCGGTAACAACCCTACATGTTGTTTGAGGCTAGATCTCATTATCATCACGAGGGAGTCGCTGTAAACCGGCTCTCCTCTAATTGTGTCTAGCCCTAAAGATTGTTGTTTTCTTGTCCCTCTTTGGGGAGCCCTGCCCCTCCTTATATAAGTTAAAGGGGCGGGTTACATGTAGAGTCCATCTCGGACTAAGACTTAAACTATTTTGACTTCCCTTCCTGGGCTTCTTAACGTCTGCCGGTTTAACATTGTCTGCCGGTTTAACATTGTCTGCCGGTTTATGATTAACTTAACACCTGTCGGTGCTACCACATGTCTTAACTCTGCCGGTTTAACACTCGTCGGTTTACCGTCTTTCTTAGCCATCTGTCTTAACTGTCTGCCTTAACTCTCCGCCGGTTTACCAAGTCCCAGACGGTTTACAATTCCAGCCAAGTCATACCGCGGGGTATATCCCCGACATTAGCCCCCAGTTTAATTTGGATTTATCCATGTTAAACTGATCATGATCATTCTTAAGTCCTTGTCACTTATTTCTTTTATAAAATCTGAGTCAATAGACCAGCTTCATAATCAATTTGCTGACATTGGTTTGTCATAGAGAAATATTGTGAAGAATAACTCCTTTGACTTCAGCTCCCAATGCTTAACAAAAATATTGGCCTTTGAAATACTCATTTGATCTTTCAGCCAGTTTAAGAATGTAGAACTTGCCGGTTTAAGAATGAAAAACTTTACCATTACCAAAATAACCGATTTAAGAATATTGATGGCACCGGATCAGATACCTCTTATATGCCTATCACTTGTAGCCCCCAAGTTTTAGGAAGGTAGCATAGCAACATCTTAAGACTTGCTTCAATATGAATGTCACAAGCTTGAAGAAATCCAAGTTGTTCATCTCACTCACCAGTCAGAATTGAGTATTCCATATATGTAGCCCCCAAGTGCCGGATTGTCATGCTTGCAGCAACCTGGGACTTGAAATTGCCTTATGCTTATAAAAACTTCAACCAGTGTAGCCCCCAAGGGCCAGGTTATTATGCAATAATGAGCAAGGACTTTGTAAATATGATCACGTAAACTTGAGCAGCAATATGTAGCCCCCAAGGGCCGGCTCAATAAGATAATATTGAGTTGGGACTTGATATATTCTTAAATGAAATCATCATATGATGTAGCCCCCATCATGGGGCTTGAACCCACGACCACAAGGTTAAGAGCTTTGTGCTCTACCAACTGAGCAGTGGATCCTTCAATAATAGATGAAAATTTGTGTACCTTGAATTGTTGATAGGAGCAATTGGTAGCCCCCAAGGGTTAGCTCATTACGATGTGATGAGTCAGGTCTTCAATAATATGAGCAAACAATGACTTTGCATTAGCCCCCAAGTGTCATGGTACATGCTTGCAGCGACATGAGACTTGTGTATTTAATATAATCCCAACTTGAATAATGTAGCCCCCAAGTGCCGGGTCGTAAGCCTGCAGCAACTCGGAACTATTCATTCCATTATATAATAAATCCTATCCATTGATAAAATAAGACGAGGATTGCGCTAAAGCGACTTTGAAAACCTCAGTCATAATATTGGTTATTGATAACCATAATAAAAAATCCAGCCGTGTTGGCTATTGAAGATTTGAATAAGTATAACCTGGTTTGAAAACCGATTCCTGCCATATAAGCCGGTATATCCATTCACATATGATACATGCTATGATGATGTAATGATGATGTATGATGTAATATATGATGATGTATATGTATAATCAAGAGGGTTTAAGCTATGGTTCGGATACGACCAGAGCCCCCATGTAGTCATAATTATGGCATTGCGACGATCAAGAGGTGTAGCTATGGTTCGAATACGACCAAGCCCCCAAGTGATTTCCCTGGTGCCCTTATGCTGATCAAGAGGTGTAACTATGGTTCGAACCCATAGCCCCCAAGTGATTTCTCTGGTGGCCTTATGCCTATCAAGAGGTGTAGCTATGGTTCGGATACGACCAAGCCCCCAAGTGATTTCCCTGGCGCCCTTATGCTGATCAAGAGGGTATAAGCTATGGTTCGGATACGACCAGAGCCCCCAAATGACTTCCCTGGTGGCTTTAAGCCTATCAAGAGGTGTGACTATGGTTCGAACATAGCCCCCAAGTGATATTGTGAGTGGTGCTCAAGGGATACCCATGTTTGAGCTGTGTTGTGCAACAGACTCTCTTTGGCCCCTTATGATAATATTGTCTTGATAGCCGGATTACCGAAGTAACCAGAGCTATGCTCTTATGATAATATTGGCTTGATAGCCGGATCAAGAGGGTAGTAACGCTATGTTCTCTTTGGTGAATACACCTATGTTTGAACAGGAAGCCCCCAAATGATATTACGAGTTGTGCTCAAGGGGCACCTATGTTTGAACTCTGCTTTTGCAACAGACTCTCTTTGGTCCCTTTAATCTTTCCTGAGAACTCGTACTTGCGAGAGATTACTCTTTTTGAACCGGAAATTGTTAAACTGGATACTAAGAGCTTCAAAGCTTTGTGGGTGATAGCTTTCCCTTGTGCCAGATTTTAAACCGGAATCCTTCTTGTTAAGCCGGAAATTTTTTGATGGCCTTTAAATTTGCACCAATATGGCGTTTTAGGGTCCCTCCATGTTGTAAGCCAGCGCAGACGCATGAGCCGACCGCAAGAGCGGATGAGCGAGTCATCTGTAGTTTTGTAAGCCCGTGTGGTCGTGAGAGAGGGCCACGGCATTGTAAGCCGGTGATGGAGTCCGTTGAGTAACGACAATCACTGGTGCCAAATGATGCTGGCACG
The DNA here is from genome assembly GCF_002162155.2 of Triticum dicoccoides. Classification (NCBI taxonomy): domain Eukaryota; kingdom Viridiplantae; phylum Streptophyta; class Magnoliopsida; order Poales; family Poaceae; genus Triticum; species Triticum dicoccoides. The sequence continues at coordinate 368,481,319 of NC_041380.1, read as the reverse complement.
CCTCCATCTCCACGTTATAATGCCGCATTATAATGAATATTCTCCTGTATATAAAATATAACAGGGCCAAGTAGTTGTTCTCAAGCAATTTAATATATGTTGATAAGATATATAAAAAGATAGCACCTGGTATTTTTGTCGGACGAACATTGGTGGAGTAAACTGGTGTTAAATAACCAGAACAATCAAAACTCCGGGTTCGTGCTCCTGTTTTCCGGGTTGCGACCACATGTTTGCTAAGCTGTGGCAGCGGGCGGTTTAACAACAGCGGAGGCGGTGATTTGTGGCACAATACTAGATGGGCCTGGTGACATATTATAGAGACAAAGTCGATTCAAGGTTGAAGGGGCGATGTAAGCCAGCAACCAGCAGTGGAGTCAAACAACAACTTTGACACGGCGGGTCACCGAAGTGGCAGTTTAGAAAAAGATCATCCAGGTCAAGTTGTCCATTGTGTGTGTGTTTTTTTAGAAACGTCTTGATTTTCTTTTGTTTCCTTCTTTCCAGCCAGAACAAGCACAGGGGAAGCAGGGCTCCTGCTCTGGCGGAAAGAACGGCGAGAAAACACGGTGCCGGAGATGGTTGCTGCAGAGGCGGCCTGTCGACGGCACAAGGCGCAGTGGACACAAACTGGCCCTGCTTAGAGACAACAAGCCCCGCGAGGTGACGACGAAGTGGTGCCAGCAGACATGCACCCAACGAGTCAACGCGGGGTCAACGAGGCAGGGCCTGCGACTATGTCGACAAAGGCAGTTGGCGACTTGACAGGAGGTCTGCACGAGGGCAGTTTAACATAGGGCCACTGGGTGAGGCAAATCGATAGCACAGCGGTGGCAGCTTGGAACCCAGGTCGCGGGGTCGAGGGCAACTTGGAACAGGCCGGCCCGGTGAAGAATAGGCGAAGCAGGGGACCGCAACAGCGGTTTGAGGCAAGGACCGACAGCATAGTCGAGCAAAGGCGAACAGGCACAGCCGGCCAGCATTGACGGGTCAACGGAGCTGCTGCTCAGGGCGTCTTTAAGGCATACCGGAGTACAGGCTTGGCATGCTACAGCAAAGGGCGGCCTGGGCGGTGGCAGAAAACTCCAAATCTTCTATCATCCTGGCAAGGCTCTCAATCTTTAGGAGCAGAGTCGGTCTGGACATGCACCTTCTCGGCTTCCCTGGTGAAGTCGGACGGGTGAGGTGCGGTGGTTTGAGGAAACTTCATGGGACGGCGATTCAGCAGGGATACATGCCAGCTCTGAGACTCCAGATCATGACAAGGTGGATTAGTGGCAGCTCAATAGGAGCACCGACGGGTTGCAGAGGCCGCAGCTCGTGGCGGAATGGCTCGGCGCTCACCCCAGCGGTTCAGAAGCGGCACCGTCTTCGACTGCTCCAGTCAGGGCGGCACAAGCGCAAGGCGAACCGGCAGCGATGAGCGGGTTGCGGTCTCCATGTTAGAGGTGGAGGTGAACGGACGACTTGGAAGGCACAAGGCCAGCAGAGACGAGGCGGAAACGAACAGCTTGCCGGAGGCAGTGGCCCTACCGTAGGTGGCTTGGAGGCGCCGGACCTTGGCGGAGGCGGCGGTTCTACCACGGGCGGCTCGGAGGTGCCGGGCCCTTGCGGAGATGGCGAACATGGCGATGCTCAAAGCATTGTGTAGCGCAAAACAGCTTAACAGCGCGGCCAGACGCCGGCAGAGGCAGCAGTAGTAGCTCAACGCGGGAGATGGCAAGGTGAATCCGGGGCGGTTTAGCGCGGTTTAAGATTCTCCAATAACGAGCGGAGCGAAGTGGCCTGCTGTGACTCGGAACGGAGACTTGAGGCCGCTTGATCCGAAGTAAATTGGCAGAGCGCGACTGTGTACATCCGGTTTACAAAATTGACCGCGGCAAAGGCGGTTCACAGCGGCCCCTCGGCTCAGAGGACAACCCTCTGAATCGTAGCACTGTCGCCCTTTGATTTATTCCTCCTAGTACGTCGAAACTGACAGGGACAGCCATAGCTGCGAGTCGGTGGTGAAGGTGACTCCGTGGCGGCGGCTCGGGGCCGCGAGATCGGCTGAAGCAGGGCAGAACCAGTGTTGGAAACAAGGCGACCCGGCGTGGCGGGTTGGCGATTCGTGTCCGAGTTAATAGCTTGAGGATTCATGAGCCGCTCAAAGAAACAGAGGGATCCGCAGGCAATACCAAGCGCGCTTGATCCGGCGTTGTTTGGCCGATGGCTGGTTTTTGGAGTTGGAGACTCAGAAGAGGTCGGCGGTTTTTCCATCCTGGTTCGTGTATGCTGATGTATGACACCTTGTACTATTTATTGGCTTGATGGATGTAATAGCAGCATGATCCTGACGTGGCTTCGGGACTTGATCCATCGTAATAAACATCTGACGTTTTGGCTGCAGTGAAAATACTTTGTCGATCTTGGCGATTTGTGCCTCGTGTCGACTGATTTCGGCGAGAGTTTGACCTGTAGCGACAATGCAAATTAACCCGGCCTGGACGAATCACCTGATCGTATGCACTAGCGCATAAACGCAACCCTAATTTTTGATTGTTTGTCGGACGTCTTCTGCGCTAGCTTTTCATCCAATACATCACGGACTTCTCAATCCCTGATATAGATCCCTCCAAGAATCTCCACACCACCGTGCGCAGGCCCCATGGTGGGCGCCAACTATCGTGGAATTGTCACGGCAGATGTCCTAGCGGAAGGACTTAGTCGTGAGGCCAATGCATCTATGTGGTAGCTTGAGAGCGGTTGAGCGGAATCGAGAGACACAACGCAAGACAAAGGTTTAGACAGCTTCGGGCCCCGGGAAACATCATCCGGTAACAACCCTACATGCTGTTTGAGGCTAGATCTCATTATCATCACGAGGGAGTCGCCGTAAACCGGCTCTCCTCTAATTGTGTCTAGCCCTAAATATTGTTGTTTTGTTGTCCCTCTTTGGGGAGCCCTGCCCCTCCTTATATAAGTTAAAGGGGCGGGTTACATGTAGAGTCCATCTCGGACTAAGACTTAAACTATTTTGACTTCCCTTCATGGGCTTCTTAACGTCTGCCGGTTTAACACTGTCTGCCGGTTTCACATTGTCTGTCGGGTTATGATTAACTTAACACCTGCCGGTGCTACCACCTGTCTTAACTCTACCGGTTTAACACTCGTCGGTTTACCATCTTTCTTAGCCATCTGTCTTAACTGTCTGCCTTAACTCTCCGCCGGTTTATCAACCGCCGGTTTACCAAGTTCCAGCCGGTTTACAATTCCAGCCGGGTCATACCGCGGTGTATATCCCCGACACTTTGGGTGTTAGTCACATGGAGATGTGAACTAATCACATAAAGATGTGAACTATTGGTGTTAAATCACATGACAATGTGAACTAGATTATTGACTCTAGTGCAACTGGGAGACTGAAGGAAATATGCCCTAGAGGCAATAATAAAGTTGTTATTTATATTTCCTTATATCGTGATAAATGTTTATTATTCATTCTAGAATTGTATTAACCGGAAACTTAGTACATGTGTGAATACATAGACAAACAGAGTGTCCCTAGTATGCCTTTACTTGACTAGCTCGTTAATCAAAGATGGTTAAGTTTCCTAGCCATGGACATGTGTTGTCATTTTATGAACAGGATCACATCATTAGAGAATGATGTGATGGACAGGACCCATCCATTAGCTTAGCATTATGATCGTTCAGTTTTATTGCTACTTCTTTCTTCATGACTTATACATGTTCCTCTGACTATGAGATTATGCAACTCCCGAATACCGGAGGAACACCTTGTGTGCTATCAAACGTCACAACGTACCTGGGTGATTATAAAGATGCTCTACAGGTGTCTCCAATGGTGTTTGTTGAGTTGGCATAGATCGAGATTAGGATTTGTCACTCCATCTATCAGAGAGGTATCTCTGGGCCCTCTCGGTAATGCACATCACTATAAGCCTTGCAAGCAATGTGACTAATGAGTTAGTTGCGGGATGATGCATTACGGAACAAGTAAAGAGACTTGCCGGCAACGAGATTGAACTAGGTATTGAGATACTAACGATTGAATCTCGGGCAAGTAACATACCGAAGACAAAGGGAACAACGTATGGTGTTATGTGGTTTGACCAATAAAGATCTTCGTAGAATATCTAGGAACCAATATGAGCATCTAGGTTCCGCTATTGGTTATTGACCAGAGATAAGTCTCGGTCATGTCTACATAGTTCTCGAACCCGTAGGGTCCGCACGCTTAACGTTCTATGACGATTTGTATTATGAGTTGTATGATTTGATGACCGAAGTTTGTTCAGAGTCCCAGATGAGATCGGGGACATGACGAGGAGTCTCAAAATGGTCGAGACGTAAAGATCGATATATTGGAAGGCTATATTCGGACATCGGAAAGGTTCCGAGTGATTAGGGTATTTTTTTAGAGTACCGGAGAGTTACGTGAATTCGTATTGGGCCTTAATGGGCCATACGGGAAAGGAGAGAAAGGCCTCAAGGGTGGCCACACCCCTTCCCCATGGACTGGTCCAAATTGGACTAGGGAAAGGGGGCGCCCCCTTCCTTCCTTCTCCTTCTCCCTTCCCTTTTTCCTATTCCATGTGGGAGGTGGAATCCTACTAGGACTAGGGACTCCTAGTAGGACTCCACACTTTGGGCGTGCCCTATGAGGGTCAGCCTCCTCCTCCCTCCATCCTTTCTATACGTGGCCAGGGGGCACCCCATAGACACACAAGTTGATCATTGATCCCTTAGCCGTGTGCGGTGCCCCCTCCACCATAATCCACCTCAGTCATATCGTAGCAGTGCTTAGGCAAAGCCCTATTCCGGTAGCATCATCATCACCGTCATCACGCTGTCGTGCTGATGAAGCTCTCCCTCGACACTCAACTAGATCGAGAGTTCATGGGACGTCACCGAGTTGAACGTGTGCCAATCGCGGAGGTGCCATACTTTCAGTACTAGGATCGGTCGGATCGTGAAGACGTACGACTACATCAACCGCGTTGTCGTGGAATTGTCACGGCAGATGTCCTTTTGCAAGGACTTAATCGTGGAGCCATCGCAACTAGGAAGCTTAAAGGGGTTAATCGGGACAAGGACACGCGAGGTTTATACTAGTTCAGCCCCTTACGGTGAAGGAAGGCCTACGTCTAGTTGGGTTGAAATTGCTTGAGGTTTCGATGAACAGGGAGCGAGATCTGCTATGCTTGGCTCTCGATCAGTTGTTTCTCTCCCTAAGCCACTGGCGGGTCGTCCCCTTATATACACGGGTTGACGCCCTGCGGCCTACAGAGTCCCGACCGGCTCATAAACATTGTCCGGCTCGGCGACTAGTTAGTTCTACCTTACAGTACAAGTTATACCATCATGGCGGCTTATCTTTACGGGCCTCAGAGTCGCCTGTGGGCTTTTAAGCCTTTTAGTGAACCGCCATCTTCATGCCTTGGTCTTGGGCTTCTGATGAACCTCTATTTGCGTAACCCGGCCCCTCCTGGATGGCTTACAAAAATAGTCATATCCCCAACATTAGGCCCCAGATTGATTTGAACCGGTTCATGTCAATCTTTGAAAACCTTATGAACTGGCCTTTAGTCTTCTGTCTTGCATGAAAATTGTAACCCGCCGTGACGTCATTCTCTGGCTCCGGGTTAAATCATCGTGACGTCATCTTCAATAAAACTTATATTTTAATTCATCATATCTTCAACGGATCTTTGCCTTTACTGACCCTCTCAGAAATCGAGGCGTCGGGGCCGCTGGATAATGATGTCTTGGTCTCCTCGTTTCTCGCGCCGTCTCAGTCGGTCCTCCTTATAAATACGCGTGACCTAGGTCTTTTTCATTTCCTCCGGTCGTCTTCTCCCTCGCACTCCCTCTTCTGCCGCTCGAGCTCCGCCGCCGCCACCGTCGGAAACCTCGTCTTCACCGACTCAGGCCGCTGCATCACCCTGTTTTTTGACCAGAGAACAACAGCAACCCTCCGCAGTTCTTCCACATTGGTGAGTTCTCTTTCCCCCCTTTCTCAGATCTGCATTAGTACTGTCTTGAGTTTGTCGACGTTCATCGTCGCCCAATGCAACCTCCATTAGTTCTTACCTCTAATACCTTGTTCAGATCGTAAAAACCACATAGAACTACTGCGGAGGATGTTGTGTGCTTATTCTGTATGAAAACAGATCTCATTTCCTTGTTTTGGAAGCCCTCCTTGAGTATATGAACTTCCCTGTACTGTTTTAGGTCTAGAAATTTTCCCTTTCCAGAGCATCGTTTGATCCAAAATCATAATTGCTATTTGTGAAACCTATTTGCTCCACACTTAGCCAAAAATTGTGTCTGTTGACTCTGTTTCAGCCATAGTAGTCCGTGTAACCGGTTTAAGATAATACTGGCTATCAGCACCGCTTGCCTCTGGCGACTTAAGAAAATCTTAATCATCTTTAATACCTGCAGCTGTTAAACATTATCACATAGTTACCTGTATGTCATTAGGCCCCTTCTTAAGCTGCCATCCTAAATAACCCAATAATGTTTATTCTCCGGGTTATAATAAATCGGAAAATTTCCTTTATCTTGTTGTAGGCTTCAATTTATCCAATGGCACCCAAAGCTGTTAAACCTCCGGTTACCTGCAACTGGGTCCCATCCATTGTTACAGAGAGCAAATTGTCCGAGTTTGTAAATTCTGTCCATCTGCCCAAGAAGGATGTAATGTCTTATCGTGCTCCTGACCCGTCTGAAGAGAAACCTCAACCCAAGGAAGGGGAGGTGATCATTTTTACCGACCACATGAGCCGGGGATTTGCTCCTCCCGGTTCAAAATTCTTTAGAGACGTTTTGCACTTCTTTGACTTAAGACCTCAAGACATCGGGCCCAATTCCGTGTCAAATATCTGCAACTTCCAAGTTTTCTGTGAGGTCTACCTTGGAGAAGAACCCAGCCTAGTTTTGTTCAGGGAATTGTTCTATTTGAACCGGCAGAATGAGCGGGCCAACGGACCCAGTCTGGAGCTTGGTGGCATATCGATTCAAAGGCGGAGAGACTGCCTGTTCCCTTATGCTGAATTACCGAGTCATCTAAAGGACTGGAACCAGACATGGTTCTACTGCCAAGATACTTCTCTGGCTGGTGAAAACCCGTTGCCCGGCTTCCGTGCATTGCGCCTTGAACCTACTCACCCGCTGCCGGATAAGTTGACTGCTATTGAACGTTTGCCACTAACCCCCAAGATCAACAAGATTAAAGCTCTTTTAGGGAACGGCTTAGATGGCATTGACCTGGTCCGAGTCTGGGTTGCTTGGAGAATAATTCCGTTAAGCCGCCGCCCCGGCTTAATGTGTAATTATTCAGGCAAGAAAGATAACCCTCAGCGTCATAGTCCTGACGACTTACCAGATGACGTAGTGGAAGCTACAACTCAGTCTTTGTTGAAAGAGGGCACAGTGAATAGTAACGCTTTCGGCTTACTACCTTTTTGCAAGAAGAACCCGGCCTCTGCAGTAAGTTTCCAGCCGTCAGGTTATTTTATATCATGTTATACTGTCACACCCTGATTTTCATGGCACAACACTTAAGATGATAAATCATGATAAAGTGTGGTTTGACAAAAACTTTTGCATTATTTGACTTTTTATTTGAATTGGTTTTCTCTCTGTGTTTTTCTAGTGCTCTTAAAAGTCAACATAGCTTCACCTTCTATACTTCATCTCCTTGCTCCAAACTTTTGCCCAATGATCATGCCATGTGTATAGTGCAATATAGTATTTTCTTACAAAAATAATTTGGCCAAAAAGTATTTTCTAAAAGTAGTTTTCCAAAAACCCTTGAATTGAGATTTGCACTGCAAGTACTTGATTTGAGGTATGAAAAATCTTTCAAAAGGTATATTTGAAACCTATTAGATATAGGAGACCCAGAAACCACAAAAATATAATTTTAAAAGTTATTTTCCTATTTTATTTAAAAGCTTTTTCTTAAGGCTAGAAATGGTCTTTAATAGGGAAAAATTATTTTATTGTTTTAAAAATATTTGAAAAAAAATAAGGGAAACTCAGTGGGCATATATTTCCCATATATAAGAGTTTCAACACATGGTCATGTTCAAAATATTGGTCAAATCCCTCAAAAACCCTTCCTGGATATTTCAAGCTTTTGAAATATTTACAAAGGAAATATTCTCCAAAATTTCCAAGAAAATTCTATCATGTCACATATGACATGTTTGATGATTTTGGCAAGTATCATGTCATGGAGAATAGTATAACCCCATGAAATCCCCTCAAAACCATTTCTGTCCATTTTGAAGTTTGAGCAACATTACATTGCCAAACATGTCCAAATGTTCTCAAACCTTGTGAACATACTCAAATGGTCTAATAATTCATCTAGACCAAATGGCACAAGTTGGAGAAAATGTTATATTGATCAAAGTGCCCCAAAACCCTCTCTGACCAGAATCAAATTTGAACAAGTTTGTACTACCAACTTTCTCTCCTTGACCTCAACTTTTGTGGACATGTTCAGAGCCTCAAATGATGACGCTAAACTAAGTGGTGCATCAAGGAGAATAGATTTGCATGACTAAATCTTGAAAAGTCCATTTCTGCTAATTTCTAGGGTTTACAAAAGCTGCATTGGCAACTTCGCCCAAATGAACTCAATATTGGTGAAACCCCTTATTATATCATGCCATTTGACCATGTCAAGCCTCATGACAATAGGAGTTCATCTTCTTGCCCAAAATAGCAACAAACACCTTCTGCCATTTTACTAAAACCCCTGTTTTGACCACTTCCACTCTTCTCCATGGCCTCAACTCTTTACCACAGCCCCTCCTAGTCCCCTTGCACCTCCAGTAGCAATGGCAAACCCATAGCTCAATTATTGGAGGGGTAAAACGCCACTTTCTCTCTCTGGACATCCCATTTCCCTCTCTCCCTCAACCTCTCTCCTCTCCTACTGGTTGTCCAGGGCATCCAAGGCCCTCTCCCCTTTGTTTACTCCTCCCTAAACAATCTAGACACAAGTGGCCGCGCCCTACAAGCCAAAGGCATGCCCTGGCATGCAATTGGCGTGCTCCAGAGCACGCTACAGTGCACACCCGCACTGTAGCCGCCCCCTGCCAAGCACCTCCGGCCATCTCGGGCCTCCCCAGCGCGCCCGACGATGCTCCTCGACGTCCGCGTCATGCTACACTGTCCCCCCCCCTCTCTCCCTCTCCGGCTCTCCTCGCATGCAGACAGAGCGCCGCCCGAGCGCGCCAGTCATTGCCCGCGACGGGGACCCGCTCTGCCGCGTTCCCCGCTCCCTCTCTTCTCCCCCTGGGCATAGTCGACCCCCACGAGCACCCCAGGCACACTCAAACAGGCCCCCGTGACCCGTGGCGACGGCAACGAGCTCGCCGGCGCACAAGTCCACGGTGGACCATTACGCGGCTATATAAGCCCACCCCGGGCCGTTCCAGTGGCATCCGCCTCCTCCTCACACCCCCAAGAACGCGCCTGCACCACCCAATCAACCCCGGAGAGCTTCTATGCTCGGGATCGACCGGAGCTCCGCCGCCTCGGTTGACCGTTGATCTCGCGGTACAGGCCCTCTCCGCCCCCGCTCTTGCCCGATCTGGAACCACCAGACCTCACTAACCCATTCCCCTCTTTCTCCCGCTCCTATTGCAGCTTGGAACGAGCTAACCAAGCACCTCCTGAAGCTCCTCCGCCGTGCCTCCTCGTCACCGGCGAACTAGGCCACCCCGGCGACCAACTCCGGCACCACCCGAACGGCGACACGACATGGAGTCCAGCGGTGCCATCAGCTCACCCCGCTGTGCCCGGAAACGTCGCCGGTGAGCTCGCCGCCCTCTCTGACCCTAGGTTGACGACGACGGTCGTGGGGCCCATCAGTCAGCCTCACATACTGACGGGTGGGCCCCACCCGTCAGGTTTAAAACGCATGCGCGCGCGTACCGGTTCGCTGCGTCGGCTGAAGGCGTATTTTGCCTTTACGCCTTCGACGTGGCATCCTCCCGCGGGCTGAATCCCCTCTGGGCCTGCTGCACTGTGGCCCTTCTAGCCCAGTTGCATAGTGCCGCTTCTCCTTTTTCTTTTTCTGGAAACTTGCAAAAATTTCACAAGATTAAATATTAATCCAAATGCAATAATTCCAACTCCCATATTTTTATAAAAATCCCACCTATTTAATGGTGTAACTTTCATAAATATCCATCAAACTTTTCTGCACTATTCAAATTTAAATTCAAATTTGAGCATTTATATTCCCCTCTGAAAATCCATTTCTCCTATTATACAACTCCAAATCCATAACTAGTAATTTTCCCCTTCTTAGAGTTCCCCCTAGTATTTATCAAAAATAAGTTGACATTTTTCTGAGCACTTTGGTTTTTCTGTTTTACTATTGCCTTATTTTCTTGTTATTTTCTTGCGACGATTAGATCCCGTATTAGACGAAGTTGCTGAAGAAGAAGAAGAAGAAGAAGAAGAAGAAGAAGAAGAAGGATAAGGATTTGAAGAACTTGAAGACTTTGAAGACCAAGGCAAGCAGCCCTTTGACCATATCTATGAAACCCTTTTTATGCATGCCATATAGCACCATATTGTTGTTGCAACGGAATCATGATGAGGAGGTAACCACTTTGATGGGTTGCCTCTATTACTTCCTCGTTGATACTTGCATTATGCATGACCCTACCTTCCTATGAGGGTTATGCCGGTGGGAGTAGATAGGATGCTAAAGTAGTGCTACGCAAAAAGGGACGGGAATATGCATAGTGATGGAGACAAAGTATTTCCAAAAGACTTTCCGAAAACCCCGTTGGGTGCCACTTATGCCCGAGGGAGGCAATGAGATGGGTAACCACTTGATGACGAAGTGGTGTACCGAGGCAAGTGTGTGTGTTGTTTTTGAAAATGGATTAGATTTAAGATTTGTCGACTGTCCCAACCTTACATGTGCAACCACTCTACCCTTATATGGGAAAGGGCATTATTGATTACTTAGGCCGATACTAGCTTGGAGCCCGCATTACTAGTGACGGGGGAGAGTTGGTGCTCTCTCTCGGGACGGGGTCGTGCCAGGTAGGGCGGCCATGACTGTTTTCACAGGGCACCGGATACACCGTTGTGTCCCCTCTCGGATGTTACGATCTCGAGTGAGTCTTGTATGATGTACATCGTGAGGATACGGAACAACGAGTGGACTCCTTGTTAGTGTCGTCTAGGGAAAGATAGTGATCAGGTGCTTACCCCGGGTACTTGAGGTACCGCGGGTCGTGGATGACACAGAAGTTCCCCGGATCTTGTGGGTAAAGTGTGCAACCTCTGCAGAGTGTAAAACTATTTGAATAGCCGTGTCCACGGTCAAGGACAGTTGGGCGGTGCTGCTTAAACTACGTCCGCATGTTTACAAACCAGTGTGTGTGTTTTGGATAAGTGGGAAGAACTACTTGGGTCAAGTCAAAGGACTTGACATGGATGAGTTGGGTTGGAGCCTCCCTTTGTGTTGATATCTGTAACATGTCCTCTTGGTTACTTGAATTCTCCTGATGCATGTCTTACGAGTTGTTGAACATGTCATTGCACTCAAAAACTAGCTTTCCGCAAAAAAAATTACCTATATCATGAATTGTTGTATCTTGAACCAAAACATGGGTTGCTTGCGAGTACATTCTAAGTACTCATTGGCTTGCCACTGGTTATTTTATTGGCCAGGCATGAAAGAACATAATATGAAGAAGAGTACCTCGGTGATGAACATGCGAGCTAGGATGCTTCCCAGTCAGAATGCCTGTAGGGTTAAGGCAGATGGCATGGGTCCAAGTTATCGATGGAGATTTCCGCTACAATGTTATAATCAAGACTTGACCATAATGGTCCTACTTGTGTAATACGGTATGTATGGATGTAAGACTCTTGTTATTCAGCTTCTGTGTGTTCAGTGAGCATTGATCTCTGGGATCACTGTACACGTGCATTCGATGATCACGACTTATGAGTCGGGGTCCCCACAGAGCTGGTATCAGAGCCATCCTGACTGTAGGAAGCCTTAGTTAGCATGGTCGTTAGTTAGGGTAAAACTATTTCCAAAACTACTACTAGTTTTCAAAACTATCTATACTTCTCTTCCCTTCTCAGTGTTTCGAAAACTAAGGTATACTTTCCTTATTGATCTCTTCCCCTTCAAAACCTTTGGTCGCTAGAACCCTTATGCCTCTAACCACTGGATTCCTTGTAATCCTCGTGGATAATCTAGAAGGAAGATGCCTTGCCAGAAATTCACCCACATCTCCTGAATAGAAGATTGGCGACATCATAACAAGACGATACCAACAGAAGATACATCCTCGAGGAATGAGGACCTGAAGACCCAGGAGATGGTGACACCCTTGACACTGCCCCAAGATGATGCAACCTTAGCCTACGATGATCAGGGCATAGAATATGCAAGATCATGATATGCATCGCTAATAGAGCAACCATGTGCTTACCGATGTTGTATCGGCAACCACCGGTGGATGAGAACCTCGCCATTTGGTCCGCCTCACTATAGTGAGCAGGAAAACGGTTCTCTTCATCCCCCGCTCTTGGTGTCGATGTTGTCATCAACGTAACCGACATGTTGGATCTCTACTATGCCTTGTTAATGTCATTGCATAAAGGATTACCTACCTGGTACCATCGACACCTTAGAAGACAAAATGGGATCGTCATGAATAAGAAGACAACAGAAGACCGAGTCAATGCCTACTACGAGGAGCCACCTTCACCCCATCACTTCAACATGCAAGAAGTTGTTGAAGAATCTACAGGCTCAACCTGGATCGTTTCATCGAACAACTACAAGAGACGTAGCAACACCTGAGGAAAACCCAGAAGACTACACGAGGCTCAAGGCACGATTACTGAGTCCGAGAACCCCTAGGGTAGGATGAGTCGTGTACCCCCTAAGCGCAGTCGAGTCCGTATGATGGTTCGAATAGAACCATGACTATGTGTTGCTTGTTTTTATTTGATTGTGTTTTGATATAAGTCGCACTTTTGCCCTAGGCAACAAGTACGCGACTATATCACCTTCCTTGTTTTCCTTTGATTGGCCCTTTTGGCACCCGTTTGGTTGCACTTGCACTATAGAACCCCCTTTAGGCATTCCCCTCCTCTATGCTACTTTTCCCTATCATCTCTCTCCTCAACTGAAGGCCAGCAAGACAAGATACACCAAGGATTCTACCTCGGCGACCAACTAGCACTGAAGAACTTTTCTACAGCCTCCTCGACCAAGTAAAACCCCGTAGAGTTCTGTTTAACCCTCCAGACTAGAAACCCATTCCTAGACCCTTCGATACTTCACAAGATACCCCAGCTCGAGTCCTTAACCATGTGATTAACCCATAGAATTGCAAGAGAACCAGTTAAGCCTCTGTAAACCTTGCACAACACTGGGATCATTATGGAACTAGTGGACATAGTGAGCAAGCACATTGTCATCCTAATATAGCACAAAAGTTGATGCTTTCGGTGGTATAAGGTTATTTGTTTAAAGGACTAGATAGAACAACTGGCATCTCAGGAACCATGCTTAAGGATAAGGTGACAAACATTCGCTCGCACAGTAGATCCCTGAAACCCTTACGCCTTACCAAGCCACAACATGGTCGGATCCTGACCTTGGGCTTTGGCTCTAGATCGATAAGACCTTGGCCAATTCTCAACCGTGACCATCACCAATGCCTCAGCCCACTTTACGTACCCCATAGACTTCATGGAGTGCTTGGACAAGTTAGTTGTCATCCTTCCTTGATGACATACTTGTCTACCCGAAGATGGAAGAAGAGCCATTCAGCTAGTCAAGGAACATTTGAAGACCACCATGTCAAGGAGGAAGAACTAGACTAACCACCATCGTCAAGAAGTGAACTTACTCGTCGGAGACCGTGCGTATCTGCAAACCACTCCTCTCAGAAGGACCAAACATTTCCATGTTAAAGGGAAGCTCACTCCAAGATTTACCGGCCCCCTCTGAGATCACTATGAGACGAAGAGAAGACAGTTACCAGATGGAGCTACTACTTGAGTTACCCACTGTGCGTAATGTTTCCACATGACACAACTCCGGAAGTGTTTTCGACTTCCTAACTAGCCCGATCCCTACCAGGGCATCAATCACTGAACCATTGACCCCCAGCCCAACCTGACCTAACGCAAGGGACCCCTTACCAACCTGGATCAAGCAAGAACGTCATACACGAAGCCACACCATCAAGTACTTCAAGGTTCAATGGAGCACCACTCGGAAGCACAAGCGGTATGAGGACAAGAAGACTACCCCGGATCTAGTTTTCGTATTCCTTTCCACGCCTAGTTTGGGAATCTCGGGGACGAGATTCTTGTAAGGGGGGTAGGTCTGTCACACCCTGATTTTCATGGCACAACAATTAAGATGATAAATCATGATAAATTTTGGTTTGACAAAAACTTTTGCATTATTTGACTTTTTATTTGAATTGGTTTTCTCTCTGTGTTTTTCTAGTGCTCTTAAAAGTCAACATAGCTTCACCTTCTATACTTCATCTCCTTGCTCCAAACTTCTGCCCAATGATCATGCCATGTGTATAGTGCAATATAGTATTTTCTTACAAAAATAATTTGGCCAAAAAGTATTTTCTAAAAGTAGTTTTCCAAAAACCCTTGAATTGAGATTTGCACTGCAAGTACTTGATTTGAGGTATGAAAAATCTTTCAAAAGGTATATTTGAAACCTATTAGATATAGGATACCCAGAAACCACAAAAATATAATTTTAAAAGTTATTTTCCTATTTTATTTAAAAGCTTTTTCTTAAGGCCAGAAATGGTCTTTAATAGGGAAAAATTATTTTATTGTTTTAAAAATATTTGAAAAAATATCAGGGAAACTCAGTGGGCATATATTTCCCATATATAAGAGTTTCAACACATGGTCATGTTCAAAATATTGGTCAAATCCCTCAAAAACCCTTCCTGGATATTTCAAGCTTTTGAAATATTTACAAAGGAAATATTCTCCAAAATTTCCAAGAAAATTCTAGCATGTCACATATGACATGTTTGATGATTTTGGCAAGTATCATGTCATGGAGAATAGTATAACCCCATGAAATCCCCTCAAAACCATTTCTGTCCATTTTGAAGTTTGAGCAACCTTACATTGCCAAACATGTCCAAATGTTCTCAAACCTTGTGAACATACTCAAATGGTCTAATAATTCATCCAGACCAAATGGCACAAGTTGGAGAAAATGTCATATTGATCAAAGTGCCCCAAAACCCTCTCTGACCAGAATCAAATTTGAACAAGTTTGTACTACCAACTTTCTCTCCTTGACCTCAACTTTTGTGGACAAGTTCAGAGCCTCAAATGATGACGCTAAACTAAGTGGTGCATCAAGGAGAATAGATTTGCATGACTAAATCTTGAAAAGTCCATTTCTGCTAATTTCTAGGGTTTACAAAAGCTGCATTGGCAACTTCGCCCAAATGAACTCAATATTGGTGAAACCCCTTATTATCTCATGCCATTTGACCCTGTCAAGCCTCATGACAATAGGAGTTCATCTTCTTGCCCAAAACAGCAACAAACACCTTCTGCCATTTTACTAAAACCCCTGTTTTGACCACTTCCACTCTTCTCCATGGCCTCAACTCTTTACCACAGCCCCTCCTAGTCCCCTTGCACCTCAGTAGCAATGGCAAACCCATAGCTCAATTATTGGAGGGGTAAAACCCCACTTTCCCTCTCTGGACAGCCCATTTCCCTCTCTCCCTCAACCTCTCTCCTCTCCTACTGGCTGTCCAGGGCATCCAAGGCCCTCTCCCCTTTGTTTACTCCTCCCTAAACAATCTAGACACAAGTGGCCGCGCCCTACAAGCCAAAGGCATGCCCTGGCATGCAATTGGCATGCTCCAAAGCGCGCTACAGTGCACACCCGCACTGTAGCCGCCCCTGCCAAGCACCTCCGGCCATCTCGGGCCTCCCCAGCGCGCCCAACGATGCTCCTCGACGTCCGCGTCACGCTACACTATCGCCCCCCTCTCTCTCACTCTCCGGCTCTCCTCGCATGCGAACAGAGCGCCGCCCGAGCGCGCCAGTCATTGCCCGCGATGGGGACCCGCTCTGCCGCGTTCCCCGCTCCCTCTCTTCTCCCCCTAGGCGTAGTCGACCCCCACGAGCACCCCAGGCACACTCAAACAAGCCCCCGTGACCCGTGGCGACGGCAACGAGCTCGCTGGTGCACAAGTCCACGGTGGACCATCGCGCGGCTATATAAGCCCGCCCCGGGCCGTTCCAGTGGCATCCGCCTCCTCCTCACACCCCCAAGAACGCGCCCGCACCACCCAATCAACCCCGGAGAGCTTCTATGCTTGGGATCGACCGGAGCTCCGCTGCCTCGGTCGACCGTTGATCTCGCGGTACAGCCCCTCTCCACCCCCGCTCTTGCCCGATCTGGAACCACCAGACCTCACTGACCCATTCCCCTCTTTCTCCCGCTCCTATTGCAGCTCGGAACGAGCTAACCAAGCACCTCCCGAAGCTCCTCCGCCGTGCCTCCTCGTTGCCGGCGAACCAGGCCACCCCGGCGACCAACTCCGGCACCACCCGAACGGCGACACGATGAGGAGTCCTGCGGTGCCATCAGCTCACCCCGCCATTCCCGGAAACGTCGCCGATGAGCTCGCCGCCCTCTCTGACTCTAGGTTGACGACGATGGCCGTGGGGCCTGTCAGTCAGCCTCACATACTGACGGGTGGGCCCTACCCGTCAGATTTAAAACGCACGCGCGCGCGTACCGGTTCGCTGCGTCGGCTGAAGGCGTATTTTGCCTTTACGCCTTCGATGTGGCAGCCTCCCGCGGGCTGAATCCCCTCTGGGCCTGCTGCACTGTGGCCCTTCTGGCCCAGTTGCACAGTGCTGCTTCTCCTTTTTCTTTTTCTGGAAACTTGCAAAAAATTCACAGGATTAAATATTAATCCAAATGCAATAATTCCAACTCCCATATTTTTATAAAAATCCCACCTATTTAATGGTGTAACTTCCATAAATATCCATCAAACTTTTCTGCACTGTTCAAATTTAAATTCAAATTTGAGCATTTATATTCCCCTCTGAAAATCCATTTCTCCTATTATACAACTCCAAATCCATAACTAGTAATTTTCCCCTTCTTAGAGTTCCCCCTAGTATTTATCAAAAATAAGTTGACATTTTTCTGAGCACTTTGGTTTTTCTGTTTTACTATTGCCTTATTTTCTCGTTATTTTCTTGCGACGATTAGATCCCATATTAGACGAAGTTGCTGAAGAAGAAGAAGGAGAAGGATTTGAAGAACTTGAGTACTTTGAAGACCAAGGCAAGAAGTCCTTTGACCATGTCTATGAAACCCTTTTTATGCATGCCATATAGCACCATATTGTTGTTGCAACGGAATCATGATGAGGAGGTAACCACTTTGATGGGTTGCCTCTATTACTTCCTCGTTGATACTTGCATTATGCATGACCCTACCTTCCTATGAGGGTTATGCCGGTGGGAGTAAATAGGATGCTAAAGTAGTGCTACGCAAAAAGGGACGGGAATATGCATAGTGATGGAGACAAAGTATTTTCAAAAGACTTCTCGAAAACCCCGTCGGGTGCCACTTATGCCCGAGGGAGGCAATGAGATGGGTAACCACTTGATGACGAAGTGGTGTACCGAGGCAAGTGTGTGTGTTGTTTTCGAAAATGGATTAGATTTAAGATTTGTCGACTGTCCCAACCTTACATGCGCAACCACTCTACCCTTATATGGGAAAGGGCATTATTGATTACTTAGGCCGATACTAGCTTGGAGCCCGCATTACTAGTGACAGGGGAGAGTTGGTGCTCTCTCTCGGGACGGGGTCATGCCAGGTAGGGCGGCCATGACTGTTTTCACAGGGCACCGGATACACCGTTGTGTCCCCTCTCGGATGTTACAATCTCGAGTGAGTCTCGTATGATGTACATCGTGAGGATACGGAACAACGAGTGGACTCCTTGTTAGTGTCGTCTAGGGAAAGATAGTGATCGGGTGCTTACCCCGGGTACTTGAGGTACCGCGGGTCGTGGATGACATGGAAGTTCCCCGGATCTTGTGGGTAAAGTGTGCAACCTCTGCAGAGTGTAAAACTATTCGAATAGCTGTGTCCACGGTCAAGGACAGTTGGGTGGTGCTGCTTAAACTACGTCCGCATGTTTACAAACCAGTGTGTGTGTTTTGGATAAGTGGGAAGAACTACTTGGGTCAAGTCAAAGGACTTGACATGGATGAGTTGGGTTGGAGCCCACTCCCTTTGTGTTGATATCTGTAACATGTCCTCTTGGTTACTTGAATTCTCCTGATGCATGTCTTACGAGTTGTTGAACATGTCATTGCACTCAAAAACTAGCTTTCCGCAAAAAAATTACCTATATCATGCATTGTTGTATCTTGAACCAAAACATGGGTTGCTTGCGAGTACATTCTAAGTACTCATTGGCTTGCCACTGGTTATTTTATTGGCCAGGCATGAAAGAACATAATATGAAGAAGAGTACCTCGGTGACGAACATGCGAGCTAGGACGCTTCCTAATCAGAATGCATGTAGGGTTAAGGCAGATGGCATGGGTCCAAGTTATCGACGGAGATTTCCGCTGCAATGTTATAATCAAGACTTGACCATAATGGTCCTACTTGTGTAATACGGTATGTATGGATGTAAGACTCTTGTTATTCAGCTTCTGTGTGTTCAGTGAGCATTGATATCTGGGATCACTGTACACGTGCATTCGGTGATCACAACTTATGAGTCGGGGTCCCCACATATACTGTATTCTTACGCATAACCCTTCATAACCTTTTACAGGCAAATGATAACTTCTGGAAAATCCAATATGATCATGAGGCGGCCAAGAAAGCCAGGGCGGCCAAGAGAGCCGAAAGGAAAACCGCCAAGCCCACCACTTCAAGGAAAAGGAAGCCAAGCGCTTCTGAGCTGTTTCAGCTTGATGATTTTGATGATAATGAGGAAGAGGTAACTTTTTAATTTCCCTTTATCCTTTATCACTACCTTACTGATATTAACCTTCTTTCAGGAAGACATGGGCAACAGCCAACCCGTCGAGGAAGAGGTAACTATAATCTCCTCCGACTCCGAGCTTCGGCCGCGTCAGAAAATTCGAAGAGTAACCCGGAAAGTAAGATTTTCACACCCTTTGGCTTGCCAAGATCCTGACTTTCTTTTGAAGCAACAGCAATTTGAAAACCGGAGGCAGACCTGGACCAGCAAGGATGCAGAGTGAAAGCACAAGTGCTCCCTAGGTGGTTTTGATAATTGATGACAAGATATCTCTTGTTGGACTAACATTTCTATCTAGCATGTTTCAGATAAGTTCAACAATGGAGTGGCATGGACTAAAGGTTGTGGGAACTCCTTCAAGATGCTAAGGACAAAGGATTGGCTAAATCTTCAAGCTCAAGACTCTTCATTTTACATTTCAGTGATCCAAGATCACATTGAGTCCATAGGAAAAGCCAATACTATCAAGGAGGGATGAGGTGTTGCTTAATGAGCCTCTTGCTTCATGTGCTTAGTGATATGCTCCAAAACCCTCAACTACTTTCCCATATCCACATATGACCTAAACCCTAAGCCAAACTCGGTCCTACCGATTCTTTCTATCCGGCGCCACCGAGTTTCACTTGTCATAAGCCACTGCCAAACCCTAGCAATTCGGTTCTACCGATAGGGATCTCGGTCTCACCGAGATGGGATTGCAAACTCTTTGTTTCCCTTTCGTAACTTTTCAGTTTCACCAAAAGAGCGAATCGGTCCCACCGAGATTGCAGTGTAAACTCTCCGTTTCCTTTTTGTAACTTCTCGATCTCACCGAAAGAGCAAATCGGTCCCACCAAGTTTACCTGACCAACTCTCTGGTTAGCTTATTACCAAACTCGGTCTCACCGAGTTTGTGTAATCGGTCTCACCGAGATTACGTTATTCCCAAACCCTAACCATATCGGTCCTACCGAGTTGCATGTCAGTCCCACCGAAAATCTCTAACGGTCACTAGGTTTACCTTTTCGGTCCGACCGAGTTTGTTGATTCGGTCCCACCGAGATTGGAAAACTGTGTGTAACGGTTGGATTTTGTGTGGAGGCTATATATACCCCTCCACCTCCTCTTCATTCGTGGAGAGAGCCATCAGAACACATACACAGTTCCAACTCATATGTTCTGAGAGAGAACCACCTACTCATGTGTTGCGACCAAGATATTCCATTCCTACCATATGAATCTTGATCTCTAGCCTTCCCCAAGTTGCTTTCCACTCAAATCTTCTTTCCACAAAATCCAAATCCTATGAGAGAGAGTTGAGTGTTGGGGAGACTATCATTTGAAGCACAAGAGCAAGGAGTTCATTACCTACACACCATTTGTTACTTCTTGGAGAGTGGTGTCTCCTAGATTGGCTAGGTGTTACTTGGGAGCCTCCGACAAGATTGTGGAGTTGAACCAAGGAGTTTGTAAGGGCAAGGAGATCGCCTACTTCATGAAGATCTACCGCTAGTGAGGCAAGTCCTTCGTGGGCGATGGCCATGGTGGGATAGACAAGGTTGCTTCTTCGTGGACCCTTCGTGGGTGGTTGCTTCTTCGTGGACCCTTCGTGGGTGGAGCCCTCCATGGACTCGCGCAACCATTACCCTTCGTGGGTGGAGCCCTCCGTGGACTCGCGCAACCGTTACCCTTCGTGGGTTGAAGTCTCCATCAATGTGGATGTAGGATAGCACCACCTATCGGAACCACGGGAAAAACATCCGTGTCTTCAATTGCGTTTGAATTCTCCAAACCCTTCCCTTTACATTCTTGCAAGTTGCATGCTTTACTTTCCTCTGCCAATATACTCTTTGCATGCTTGCTTGAATTGTGTGATGATTGCTTGACTTGTCCTACAATAGCTAAAATCTGCCAAGAACTAAAATTGGGAAAAGGTTAAGTTTTTATTTGGTCAAGTAGTCTAATCACCCCCCTCTAGACATACTTTTGATCCTACACAGAGCTATCCTCCGGCTTGCCTGACACAACCCGGAAGCGTCGGACTGAGGTTATCTCCAACTTATACCCTTTTTTACCTTTGGCGGGTCTAATCCGTCAACCTCTCAATTCCTCTGACTCCAATTACCAGGATACCTCTCCTTCATCACGCGAGTCCATGCAATCAAACATGCCGGCTTTTAAGACTGCCCCTGGGTAATATCAATTTATTCACCTTATGTTTTTCTTTCTTCATGTTTCTTTACTTATTTCTCTGCTTTGCCCACAGCGTGCAGGTTAAGCCCAGGAAGAAAACCAAGAAGGATAAACCGGCCCAAACCCCTGTGGTGACTGAACCGGAACAGGGTATAGCTGCTCCCGACTCTTCCACACATCAACCGCCGCCTAAGCCAGCTCAAGACATTGCAGCACCAACTTCTGACCCGCCCGCTGAAGATATTATTGATGGTTCTGTTAACCCGGAGGCACCTAGCCTAGTCAAAACGGATGACCCATAAGTGGAATTTCTCAAGGCTCAATTCGTTGAGCCGGCCAGGCCCACCGTCCTTGCCAAATGCTCGGCTAAAGAGGAGTTGCTAGAACGCCGTAAGGCCAAGATGGATATCACCGACTATACTCATTTGAGTATTGGAGAGATCGTCTCGGGCTATATCAACCAGGTGCAAAGCAGCCGTGACCTGGAAATTGACATGGTGAAGCAAATACAGCAAAAATCTGAGGTATGACTTATGCTTCCTTACTTTCAATCATACTTACTGTACCAGCCCCCAAGTCTATTGCTTATGAATAAATATGCTGTAGACTTAGAAAAATTGTTAGAACTACTTGCCCGGCTTAAAGAAAAATATTTAAACCAGATGTAACACAATACCTTTAACTTGCGATACACATTAGCCCCCAAGTGTCAAGTATCTTTGCTTGCAAAGTATTTGGGACTTAATATCCAGGACCTGCTTAATAATTTAGAAAGCTTCAGTATACATTAGCCCCCAAGTGTCAAGTATCTTTGCTTGCAAAGTGCTTGGGAGTTAATATTATTTACCGTAATCTTGACTACTATCCGGTGAAATACAGGCCACCATAAGTCAATTTGAATCGGAGATTGCTGACCTGAAGAACCGCCTGGCAGCCCAGGATATTGAAATTCAAAAGGCTAACTCCAAAGTTGAATTCAGCATCTCTGAACAAGAGAAGCTGAAGAAAAATTTTGAGTCGGAGAAGAAAATTTGCACTGACAAAAAGGCCGGACTGGTGACCCGGGCTGAGACAGCAGAGGCGTCGCTGGCAAATGCAACAGCCGAACTGACCGGCTTACAACGCCAGATATCTCGGATGGTCTCAGCAATCTTTGGTAAGTTATCTTAAGCAAGCATTAAATGTTGTAAATATTCCTTCAATTGTTACCTAAGGTTTACCTTATACTTACCAATACAGGCCCCAGGAGCACAAACCTCAAGCAGAATATGCTGATCAAATTGAAGGCGGTGTATACTCTAGTAGAGCAACTGTACATCGGATCACAACGTGCCTTGGCCGTTGTAGCCTTATCAAATGATGTGCCCCACCTCTTGCAAGATGTGTTACAACGGCTTGTTGTACTTCCTCAGCGCATTCAAGAGTTGAGATGGGCCCAAGCAAGAGCCGGAGCAATAGCCGCTTTGAGTCGGGCCAAAGCCTGGTTACCAGAGCTAGACCCGGCCGACATCGCTCTTGGGTACCCAAGTTTAAAGGAGGATGGCACTCCATTTGATGAAAAGGATTTCACCACCTGCGTGAGGGATATACGCCCTGTGGCCACTCAAATTGGAAACGACACTGACCATACCAAGTGTCAGTCGGGTTATGACAAGGAGAATCGGAGAATCCCCACGCCGCATTATGACGATGTCAGCTTGATCCCTCCAATCCGTAAGCACACCTTTGCCCCTGAAGTCGACCCAACCGGTTTAATAGATGATGAAGCTGAGTTTGAGGCCTTGAG
The DNA here is from genome assembly GCF_002162155.2 of Triticum dicoccoides. Lineage (NCBI taxonomy): Eukaryota > Viridiplantae > Streptophyta > Magnoliopsida > Poales > Poaceae > Triticum > Triticum dicoccoides. Next base: position 368,458,240 of record NC_041380.1, on the reverse strand, counting down.
TGGCATTGACTGGGCCTCATCATCCTTCCAGGACAAAGCAGCCGGCGGAGAGGCGGAGAAGGATAACCCGGAGGCTTCAAGTCAACCCCAAGAGTAGATTGCCAGGCGCCACCTGCTTATGTCGTTGTAGAAAAAACAATGCCACATCATTCAGACTCGGGGAGTCTTGTAACAGAGTAGAAAATACTTTGAGTTTTGCTATGCCTTTGCGCATGCTTATGGCCCTTAATACTTGCATAAGCCGCCGTCACTATGCACTTTGTAGTTTATATGAATCTGTTATGTCCTTTGTAGAAATGTCTTGCATTGCCCTGTGATGCTTACGGCTGCTTTTCTGGCTTATATAAGCCAACCCCTGAGGGTAAGTTTAACTCCTCAAAATTGGCACATAAAAGTTCACCTGGTTCTTAACAACCTGATGTAACCAATATTAATCCTGGAGGATTGCAATGTATTCCATTGTATTTTCAAGAGGGTCGCAAGATATCCAATGTTGATACTTGTAAAATATGATGAACAAAATTCAAGGGTTTCTGATTCAAATATGATCAGTGAACCGTTCCAAAGGGGTTGAGCTAAGATTCAGATACAATCTGTTAGCCCCCAGTGGCTGTGGCGATGCCGATCAAGTGGGTATCGACAGCTATGTTCTCTTTGGTTCGAATACGACCTATGTTTGAACAGGAAGCCCCCAAGTGACCATAAGAGTTGTCTAATGACGTTGATTCGAATACGATCCACGTCAGACCCAAAGGGGTTAAGCTATGATTCAAATATGATCAAGAAGCCCCCAAGTGGGTTTGGCAGTATGCCGATCAAGTGGGTATCGACAGCTATGTTCTCTTTGGTTAGAATACGACCTATGTTTGAACAGGAAGCCCCCAAGTGATCACGGCTAGATTTAGATATGATCATAAGCCGGACCAAAGGAAAGCCGGATTCAGATATGATCTGCTTCTCCTTGGTTATCTCCACCACCTGACAAAGAAAACACATAAACCTTTTTTGGGAGTGGAAAAAAGGACAGAGGTCCTGCTTTATTGCTTTATGTAATATACATAGTATAAGTATATACACATTAGAGCCGATGGCTCAAGTATAATAAGGCCGAAGATGAGCGATATTCCACGGCCGACGGGTCTCCTCCTCCGACTTACGTGAGTCTTTGTGCTCCCGAACATCGATAAGGTAGTATGATCCATTGTTCAGATTCTTGCTGACCGCAAAGGGTCCTTCCCAAGGAGGGGATAGCTTGTGCATGTCAGATTGATCCTGGATGAGTCGGAGCACTAAGTCGCCTTCCTGAAAGGTTCTGGACCTAACCCGGCGGCTGTGGTAGCGGCGCAGATCTTGCTGGTAAATCGCTGAGCGGGCTATTGCCAAGTCTCGCTCTTCATCCAATAGGTCAAGTGCGTCTTGCCGAGCTTTTCGTTGTCTTCCTCAACATAAGCCGCCACACGGGGTGAGTCATGACGGATGTCACTTGGCAGGACCGCCTCTGCTCCATACACCATAAAGAAAGGCGTGTAACCCGTAGATCTGTTAGGTGTAGTGTTGATGCTCCAAAGTACAAAAGGTAACTCCTCCACCCAACAACCCGGCGTCCGCTGCAAGGGGACCAAGAGCCGGGGCTTGATACCCCTCAAGATTTCTTGATTAGCTCGTTCTGCTTGACCATTGGATTGAGGGTGAGCCACAGCTGAAACGTCAAGCCGGATATGCTCTCGTTGACAAAACTCTTCCATAGCTCCTTTGGAGAGGTTGGTGTCATTATCAGTTATGATGTTGTGTGGAAAACCAAAGTGAAAGATCACCTTTTTCATAAACTGGACCGCCGTGGCTGCATCACACTTACTGACTGGCTCCGCCTCCACCCACTTTGTGAACTTGTCAACCGCCACCAAGAGGTGCGTCTTTTTATCCTTAGACCTTTTGAAAGGCCCGACCATATCAAGCCCCCAGACTGCAAACGGCCAAGTAATTGGAATCATCCTCAATTCTTGAGCCGGCACATGGGCTCGTCGTGAGAATTTCTGACATCCGTCACATTTACTGACCAGGTCTTCTACATCAGCATGAGCCGTCAGCCAATAAAACCCATGATGGAAAGCTTTGGCCACAAGAGATTTTGAGCCGGCGTGATGACCACAATCGCCTTCATGAATCTCATGAAGGATCTCCTGACCCTCTGTAGGTGACACACAACGTTGAAACGCTCCAGTGACGTTGCAATGATGTAACTCACCATTGACAATTGTCATGGACTTGGACCGTCGGGCGATTTGTCTTGCCAAGGTCTCATCTTCAGGCAACTCTCCCCGGGTCATGTAAGCCAAATAAGGCACTGTCCAATCCGGGATAACGTGGAGAGCCGCCACCAGCTGTGCCTCCGGGTCTGGTATTGTTGGGAAACATAGTAATTTCAAAAAAAATCCTACGCACACGCAAGATCATGGTGATGCACAGCAACGAGAGGGGAGAGTGTGATCTACGTACCCTTGTAGACCGACAGCGGAAGCGTTAGCACAACGCGGTTGATGTAGTCGTACGTCTTCACGGCCCGACCGATCAAGCACCGAAACTACGGCACCTCCGAGTTTTAGCACATGTTCAGCTCGATGACGATCCCCGGACTCCGATCCAGCAAAGTGTCAGGGAAGAGTTCCGTCAGCACGACGGCGTGGTGACGATCTTGATGTACTATCGTCGCAGGGCTTCGCCTAAGCACCGCTACGATATTATCGAGGATTATGGTGGAAGGGGGCACCGCACACGGATAAGAATATGATCGCGTGGATCAACTTGTGTCTAGGGGTGCCCCCTGGCCCCATATATAAAGGATCAAGGGGAGGAGGCCGGCCGGCCCCTATGGCGCGCCAAGGAGGAGTCCTCCTCCTAGTAGGAGTAGGACTCCTACTAGGAGGGGGAAAGAAGTGGGGAGGGAGAAGGAAAGGGGGGCGCCGCCCCCCCCCCCTCTCCTAGTCCAATTCGGACCAGGGGGAGGAGGCACGCGGCCCACCTTTGGCTGCCCCTCTCTCTCCACTAAGGCCCATATGGCCCATTACTTCTCCTGGGGGGGTTCCGGTAACCCGCCGGCTCTCCGGTTTTCTCAGAAATCACTCGGAACACTTCCGGTGTCCGAATATAGCCGTCCAATATATCAATCTTTATGTATCGACCATTTCGAGACTCCTCGTCATGTCCGTGATCACATCCAGGACTACGAACTAACTTCGGTACATCAAAACTCATAAACTCATAATATTACTGTCATCAAAACCTTAAGCGTGCGGACCCTACGGGTTCGAGAACAATGTAGACATGACCGAGACACGTCTCCGGTCAATAACCAATAGCGGAACCTGGATGCTCATATTGGCTCCTACATATTCTACGAAGATCTTTATCGTTCAGACCGCATAACAACATAAGTTGTTCCCTTTGTCATCGGTATGTTACTTGCCCGAGATTCGATCGTCAGTATCCCAATACCTAGTTTAATCTCGTTACCGGCAAGTCTCTTTACTCGTTCCGTAATACATCATCTCGCAACTAACTCATTAGTTGCAATGCTTGCAAGGCTTATGTGATATGCATTACCGAGAGGGCCCAGAGATACCTCTCCGACAATTGGAGTGACAAATCCTAATCTCAAAATACGCCAACCCAACATGTACCTTTGGAGACACCTGTAGAGTACCTTTATAATCACCCATTTACGTTGTGACATTTGGTAGCACACAAAGTGTTCCTCCGGTAAACAGGAGTTGCATAATCTCATAGTCATAGGAACATGTATAAGTTATGAAGAAAGCAATAGCAACATACTAAACGATCGGGTGCTTAGCTAATGGAATGGGTCATGTCAATCAGATCATTCACCTAATGATGTGATCCCGTTAATCAAATAACAACTCTTTGTTCATGGTTAGGAAACATAACCATCTTTGATTAACGAGCTAGTCAAGTAGAGGCATACTAGTGACACTCCGTTTGTCTATGTATTCACACATGTATTATGTTTCCGGTTAATACAATTTAGCATGAATATTAACATTTATCGTGATATAAGGAAATAAATAATAACTTTATTATTGCCTCTAGGGCATATTTTCTTCAGTCTCCCACTTGCACTAGAGTCAATAATCTAGATTACAAAGTAATGATTCTAACACCCATGGAGCCTTGGTGCTGATCATGTTTTGCTCGTGGAAGAGGCTTGGTCAACAGGTCTGCAACATTCAGATCCGTATGTATCTTGCAAATCTCTATGTCTCCCATCTGGACTAGATCCCGGATGGAATTGAAGCGTCTCTTGATGTGCTTGGTTCTCTTGTGAAATCTGGATTCCTTTGCCAAGGCAATTGCACCATGTCAGGACCCCGACTCGATGTCACATCGATCTAGCATGTAACACCTCATATCACTTTGCAGCCTCACGCACGGTATTCCCACGGGTGTCGCCTTACCTTTGCCCGGGACCGTTTGCGTCTTTTGGCACACGTATATGATAGTGTCGCTAGCATCCATATGATAAGGAGCCCGGGCTGACATGGCTAGTCGTAAACCCAAAGTGGCACAAACTTACAGGGACAGGCATCCATGACCCAACATCGAACGTGTCGGTCATCAGCGAGTGAATCCAGGCTGTAGCACTGGGCTAGCAGGACTCCGGTGAACCGGGCTGTAGTGGGCTAACAGGACTCCGGTATTCATCGCGTGACATTTCCCCGAAGGGACAGACACAGGAACAAAGAAGGACACATGCCGGCCAGCCTAAGTGCTTCGGAGCAGTAGCAAGCTACCATGGCTCGGTGGAAACACTAGGAGACATTTCTCGGTAAGAGAGGCTACTAAGGATAAACAACTAGATAGTCAGATCCCACGCATACCAAGCATTTCAATCATACACACTATATGCTCGATATGTGCAAATACAACAAGGCATCACGACATGACTCTACGACACAAGTAAGTATTCAATAGGCTCCGAGGAGCGAGATATTACAAACAGGGGTCTCATGACCCAACATTCAGAGCATACAAATCAAAGCACAAGCGGAAGCTATCATGTTTGGGTACAGACATCTATAAATGGAAAAGGCTGAGAAGCCTGACTATCTACCAAATCCTGCCGAGGCACAAGACCGTAGCTGAGGTAACAAGCTAAACGTCGAAGTCCACGCGGAACTACTAGTGAGACCGAAGTCTCTCTGCAAAAACATAAAATAGGCAAACGTGAGTACAAATGTACCCAGCAAGACTTACATCAGAACTAACTACATATGCATCATTATCAACAAAGGGGATGGTGGGGTTTAACTGCAGCAAGCCAGCTTTGACTCGGTGGCTATCCTGAACTACGACTGCAATGTAACTCTTTTGAGGTGGCGCACACGAGTCCACATATTCACCATATCAATACACCACTATGGATCCGCTCCCGTCTCCCTACGAGAACGCCATCCATAGCACTCACGCTTATCTTGCGTATTTTAGAGTATCCACTTTCACTTGTCTATGAACTGATATAAGCAACCCAGAAGTCCTTTTCCGCGGACACGGCTATTCGAATAGATGATGTTAACCCTGCAGGGGTGTACTTCTTCATACATGTTTCCACCACTTAGCGTCTGCACACGACATGTGCTCGGCAGACTTCAAGCGAAAGCCGACGTGGGTGTAGACCACGACCTACCTAAACACTCAAGTCTCTAGTCCAGGTTTATCGCCTATTCGGGTTCCATCCATGAGGAGATCCGGCCGGGGTTTCGCTCACAGCCCCAAACGATGTGAACAGGGTTCCGTGACACCAAACGGGCGCCCGGTTTACCCGGCCACGTGCCTACCGCATCACAGCCCACCCCTACGGTCAGCGCTGTCCACGGCCTCCAGCATACTACAAACACCAGAAACTACTTGCAACTCTTGGACAGAGGACAAGGGTGAATAAGAAGTCGAGCGGGGTCATATTTCAGGGCCCAATGCATGGTAGTAGCTGAATCATGGATCACAAACACAGAACTCAGTTCCTAAGGACGGCTTCAATGAGACAACCCACCATGTACTCCTACATGGCCTCTCACCGATACCTTTTACCAAATCGTGTTCACACACTTAGCTCACACACAGTAGGGCATGCTCACACACCTCTGATTCATCCCCGATGAATCAGACCTGACTCAACTCTAAGCAGTAGCAGGCATGACAAACAAACATGAATGAGTAGGCACAACAAGGCTCAAACAACTCCTACTCATGCTAGTGGGTTTCATCTATTTACTGTGGCAATGACAGGTCATGCAGAGGATAAAGGGGTTCAGCTACCGCAGCAAGTAACAGTTGAATCGTTGTTGTCCTAATGCAGTAAAAGAGAGCAGGAGCGAGAGAGCAGGATTGTATCGGAATGAACAAGGGGGTTTTGCTTGCCTGGCACTTCTGAAGATAACATTGAGTCTTCATCAGTGTCAACGATCACAACGTCGGAACATCATCTACCGGGAGGGAACAGATACCGGCAACAAGAAGAAATACAATCAATGCAATGCACAATAACATGCATGCTCATGACATGGCAATATGAATGTGTTTTGAGCTAAAGCAACTAGCAACAGATTAAATGAAGTTGGTTTGAATACAAGATTCAAATTCAAACTCCATATGTGATTATTCAAATGCCATTTAATTGATTTGTGCTATACAGCAGCTATAAGTTGTTCTAACATGCATGAAAATGGTACAGATGGATTCCTTGAATTTTTCTGATAATTTTTCATATATAAATTATTTAATTCTGAGCTACGGTTGAATTTCTATGATTTTTAGAAGTTTTAGGCATTTTCTAGAATTTCCTGAATTATTTTAAATCCAGAAAGAATTAACTGCGTCAGCCTGACGCCAGCATGACGTCAGCGAGTCAACGGCCAGGTCCAGGTCAAACCTGACGTGCGGGGTCCACACGTCAGTGACACAGGAACTAATCCCGCGTTGACTCGGGCTTTGACCCGCTACGGGGCCCGCTGTCAGTGTCTGTTAGTGTGCTAATTGGGGGAATTAGCCGCTAATGGCAACGCCACGTCAGCGTCGCCGGATTAGGCACCGGCGACCACATCTCGCGGCGGGGGCTCGCCGGAGTTGCGCTATGGGCTGCGGTTGGACGCGCGAAGAGCACCAGGAGGTAGCCCATGACCGCGTGCATCTAGGGAGACTAAGGGGAGGTGCGGGGGTGGCCGGGGTTCGCCGGAGTGGATCCCGAGGCGGCGGCCGGAGCTCGGGGTTGGGGCGGGTTAGTGCTACGGTGTGCAAACGAGCGAGGTGAAGGGCTAGCAGAGCGCTACGCGATGCGGGGAGCGAGTTAGGCACGCCAGGGTGACCAAATGGTCATCGGAGCAACGCCGACGTTGAGCTCAGGCGGCGGTGCGTTTCGTCCATAAAGGGGGCGACGGCTACGGCGATCAAATGAAGCGGGGAAGAGGGGGAAACGGTGGAGGAGCTCACGGGGGGTCGGTTGGAGCAGACGGCGAGCTCGGGGAGGCGGCGACGGCGGCAAATCGACGGCGGCGGTCCTCAGTGGCCGAGGAGGGGAACGGCGGAGCTAGCGGCATCCAGGGGCTTCCGGTGCCTTTCGTCTGGGTGAGGATGAAGAGGGAGGTGAGGCGGAGCTTCTTGGGGCGTCGGTGAGGCGTGGGGTGGCCGGTAGGCGTGGCTACGGCGAGCGGCGGCGACGAGCTCCGTTCGGTCGCGGGAGAGAGAGGGGACAGAGGGGGATAGGGACAGAGGGAGAGACACGGGAGAGTGGCGAGAGGTCCAGGGGGTCGTGCTGGCGTCGTCTAGGCGCGACGAGGGGAAGCCAGGCAGGCTAGGAGGGAGGAGGTGGCCGGGGCGCGTGGCCACGCGCGCCGGGCGCGTGCCCGTCCTCCTGGCAGAGGAGGAAGGCGACAGGGGGGTAGCGGTGGCGGGCTGGGCCGCTGGAGGAGCTGGGCCAGGTAAGTGGGCACCAGGTAAGTGGCTGGGCTTCTCTCTTTTTTTATATATTTCTGTTCTGTTTTCTATTTAATTGCCACTGAATTCAAATTCAAACAAATTTGAAAACAGTGCCAAAACTCCCCTGGATAATTTTATGTCACTTAAGGTCTACTCCTCATAAACATAAAATATCTCAGGGCATTTGAAAATATATTCATTATATATTATGAATATAACTCCAAATTCAAATAAAATATTGATTTAAAATCAGAGCCCAAATAATTCCTTAGAAATGTCCCAAAATTTTGGTTTGATTTATAACTCTTGCCAAAATTGTCAGAGCTATTTCTAGGGCATTTTGGATTTACTGATTGCAATTTTAGGGTTTCTTGCCCCTTTATTAAAATGATTTCCGAGGCTTTCAATTTCCTCATTTCAACTTTCGGAATATAGACATGATGCACACATGAAGCTAGCCTAGAGCATTACCAGAAGCTAGGGATGTGACACACCAGTATTGTCACAAAAGATTTTCATTGGACCCGATGCACTAGGTATGACACCTAGATCGGATATGAACTCCTTCATCCAGACTCCTTCATTTGCTGCTTCTGAAGCAGCTATGTACTCCACTTCACATGTAGATCCCGCCACAACGCTTTGTTTAGAACTGCACCAACTGACAGTTCCACCGTTTAATGTAAACACGTATCCAGTTTGCGATTTAGAATCGTCCGGATCAGTGTCAAAGCTTGCATCAACGTAACCTTTTACGATGAGCTCTTTGTCACCTCCATATATGAGAAACATATCCTTAGTCCTTTTCAGGTATTTCAGGATGTTCTTGACCGCTGTCCAGTGATCCACTCCTGGATCACTTTGGTACCTCCTTGCTAGACTTATAGCAAGGCACACGTCAAGTCTGGTACACAGCATTGCATACATGATAGAGCCTATGGTTGAAGCATAGGGAACATCTTTCATTTTCTCTCTATCTTCTGCAGTGGTCGGGCATTGAGTCTTACTCAACTTCACACCTTGTAACACAGGCAAGAACCCTTTCTTTGCTTGATCCATTTTGAACTTCTTCAAAACTTTGTCAAGGTATGTGCTTTGTGAAAGTCCAATTAATTGTCTTGATCTATCTCTATAGATCTTAATGCCTAATATGTAAGCAGCTTCACCGAGGTCTTTCATTGAAAAACTCTTATTCAAGTATCCCTTTATGCTATCCAGAAATTCTATATCATTTCCAATTAGTAATATGTCATCCACATATAATATCAGAAATGCTACAGAGCTCCCACTCACTTTCTTGTAAATACAGGCTTCTCCAAAAGTCTGTATAAAACCAAATGCTTTGATCACACTATCAAAGCGTTTATTCCAACTCCGAGAGGCTTGCACCAGTCCATAAATGGATCGCTGGAGCTTGCACACTTTGTTAGCTCCCTTTGGATCGACAAAACCTTCTGGTTGCATCATATACAACTCTTCTTCCAGAAATCCATTCAGGAATGCAGTTTTGACATCCATCTGCCAAATTTCATAATCATAAAATGCGGCAATTGCTAACATGATTCGGACAGACTTAATCATCGCTATGGGTGAGAAGGTCTCATCGTAGTCAATCCCTTGAACTTGCCGAAAACCTTTTGCGACAAGTCGAGCTTTGTAGACAGTAATATTACCGTTAGCGTCAGTCTTCTTCTTGAAGATCCATTTATTCTCAATTGCTTGCCGATCATCGGGCAAGTCAACCAAAGTCCATACTTTGTTCTCATACATGGATCCATCTCAGATTTCATGGCTTCAAGCCATTTTGCGGAATCTGGGCTCACCATCGCTTCTTCATAGTTCGTAGGTTCATCATGATCTAGTAGCATGACTTCCAGAACAGGATTACCGTACCACTCTGGCGCAGATCTCACTCTGGTTGATCTATGAGGTTCAGTAGTATCTTGTTATGAAGTTTCATGATCATCATCATTAGCTTCCTCACTAACTAGTGTAGGTGTCAGAGAAACAGGTTTTTGTGATGTACTACTTTCCAATAAGGGAGTAGGTACAGTTATGTCGTCAAGTTCTACTTTCCTCCCACTCACTTCTTTCGAGAGAAACTCCTTCTCCAGAAAGTTTCCGAATTTAGCAACAAAAGTCTTGCCTTCGGATCTGTGATAGAAGGTGTATCCAATAGTTTCCTTTGGATATCCTATGAAGATACATTTCTCCGATTTGGGTTCGAGCTTATCAGGTTGAAGCTTTTTCACATAAGCATCGCAGCCCCAAACTTTCAGAAACGACAACTTTGGTTTCTTGCCAAACCACAGTTCATAAGGCGTCGTCTCAGCAGATTTTGATGGTGCCCTATTTAACGTGAATGCGGCCGTCTCTAGAGCGTATCCCCAAAACGATAGCGGTAAATCAGTAAGAGACATCATAGATCGCACCATATCTAGTAAAGTATGATTACGACGTTCGGACACACCATTACGCTGTGGTGTTCCGGGTGGCGTGAGTTGCGAAACTATTCCACAATTTTTCAAATGTACACCAAACTCGTAACTTAAATATTCTCCTCCATGATCAGATCGTAGGAATTTTATTTTCTTGTTACGATGATTTTCAACTTCACTCTGAAATTCTTTGAACTTTTCAAATGTTTCAGACTTGTGTTTCATTAAGTAGATATACCCATATCTGCTTAAGTCATCTGCGAAGGTGTGAAAATAATGATATCCGCCACGAGCCTCAACGTTCATCGGACCACATACATCTGTATGTATGATTTCCAACAAATCTGTTGCTCTCTCCATAGTACCGGAGAACGGTGTTTTGTCATCTTACCCATAAGGCACGGTTCGCAAGTACCAAGTGATTCATAATCAAGTGGTTCCAAAAGCCCATCAGTATGGAGTTTCTTCATGCGCTTTATACCGATATGACCCAAACGGCAGTGCCACAAATAAGTTGCACTATCATTATCAACTCTGCATCTTTTGGCTTCAACACTATGAATATGTGTGTCACTATTATCGAGATTCAATAAAAATAGACCACTCTTTAAGGGTGCATGACCATAAAAGATATTACTCATATAAATAGAACAACCATTATTCTCAGATCTAAATGAATAACCGTCTCGCATCAAACAAGATCCAGATATAATGTTCATGCTTAACGCTAGCACCAAATAACAATTATTTAGGTCTAATATTAATCCCGAAGGTATATGTAGAGGTAGCGTGCCGACTGCGATCACATCGACTTTGGAACCGTTTCCCACGCGCATTGTCACCTCGTCCTTAGCCAATCTTCGCTTAATCCGTAGTCCCTGTTTCGAGTTGCAAATATTAGCAACAGAACCAATATCAAATACCCAGGTGCTACTGCGAGCATTAGTAAGGTACACATCAATAACATGTATATCACATATACCTTTGTTCACCTTGCCATCCTTCTTATCCGCCAAATACTTGGGGCAGTTCCGCTTCCAGTGACCAGTCTGCTTGTAGTAGAAGCACTCAATTTCAGGCTTAGGTCCAGGTTTGGGTTTCTTCTCTTGAGTAGCAACTTGCTTGCTGTTCCTTTTGAAGTTCCCTTTCTTCTTCCCTTTGCCCTTTTTCTTGAAACTAGTGGTCTTGTTGACCATCAACACTTGATGCTCCTTCTTGATTTCTACCTCTGCAGCTTTCAGCATTGCGAAGAGCTCGGGAATAGTCTTATTCATCCCTTGCATATTATAGTTCATCACGAAGCTCTTGTAACTTGGTGGCAGTGATTGGAGAATTCTGTCAATGACGCAATCATCTGGAAGATTAACTCCCAATTGAATCAAGTGATTATTATACCCAGACATTTTGAGTATATGCTCACTGACAGAACGGTTCTCCTCCATCTTGCAGCTATAGAACTTATTGGAGACTTCATATCTCTCAATCCGGGCATTTGCTTGAAATATTAACTTCAACTCCTGGAACATCTCATATGCTCGATGACGTTCAAAACGTCGTTGAAGTCCCGATTCTAAGTCGTAAAGCATGGCACACTGAACTATCGAGTAGTCATCAGCTTTGCTCTGCCAGACGTTCATAACATCTGGTGTTGCTCCAGCAGCAGGCCTGGCACCCAGCGGTGCTTCCATGACGTAATTCTTCTATGCAGCAATGAGGATAATCCTCAAGTTACGGACCCAGTATTTGTAATTGCTACCATCATCTTTCAACTTTGATTTCTCAAGGAACGCATTAAAATTCAACGGAATAACAGCACGAGCCATCTATCTACAATCAAGCATAAACAAGCAAGATACTATCAGGTACTAAGTTTCATGATAAATTTAGATTCAATTAATTTACTTAAAGAACTTCCACTTAGATAGACATCCCTCTAATCCTCTAAGTGATTACGTGATCCAAATCAACTAAACCATGTCCGATAATCACGTGAGATGGAGTAGTTTCATTGGTGAACATCACTATGTTGATCATATCTACTATATGATTCACGCTCGACCTTTCGGTCTTCGTGTTCCGAGGCCATATCTGCATATGCTTGGCTCGTCAAGTATAACCTGAGTATTCCACATGTGCAACTGTTTTGCACCCGTTGTATTTGAACGTAGAGCCTATCACACCCGATCATCACGTGGTGTCTCAGCACGAAGAACTTTCGCAACGGTGCATACTCAGGGAGAACACTTCTTGATAATTAGTGAGAGATCATCTTATAATGCTACCGTCAATCAAAGCAAGATAAGATGCATAAAAGATAACATCACATGCAATCAATATAAGTGATATGATATGGCCATCATCATCTTGTGCTTGTGATCTCCATCTTGGAAGCACCGTCGTGATCACCATCGTCACCGGCGCGACACCTTGATCTCCATCGTAGCATCGTTGTCGTCTCACCAATCTTATGCTTCCACGACTATTGCTACCGCTTAGTGATAAAGTAAAGCATTACAGCGCGATTGCATTGCATACAATAGAGCGACAACCATATGGCTCCTGCCAGTTGCCGATAACTCGGTTACAAAACATGATCATCTCATACAATAAAATTTAGCATCATGTCTTGACCATATCACATCACAACATGCCCTACAAAAACAAGTTAGACGTCCTCTACTTTGTTGTTGCAAGTTTTACGTGGCTGCTACGGGCTTAAGCAAGAACCAATCTTACCTACGCATCAAAACCACAACGATAGTTTGTCAAGTTGGTGTTGTTTTAACCTTCGCAAGGACCGGGCGTAGCCACACTCGGTTCAACTAAAGTTGGAGAAACTATCACCCGCAAGCCACCTATGTGCAAAGCACGTCGGGAGAACCGGTCTCGCGTAAGCGTACGCGTAATGTCGGTCCGGGCCGCTTCGTCCAACAATACCGCCGAACCAAAGTATGACATGCTAGTAAGCAGTATGACTTATATCGCCCACAACTCACTTGTGTTCTACTCGTGCATATAACATCAACATATAAAACCTAGGCTCGGATGCCACTGTTGGGGAACGTAGTAATTTCAAAAAAAATCCTACGCACATGCAAGATCATGGTGATGCACAGCAACGAGAGGGGAGAGTATGATCTACGTACCCTTGTAGACCGACAGCGGAAGCGTTAGCACAACGCGGTTGATGTAGTCGTACGTCTTCATGGCCCGACCGATCAAGCACCGAAACTACGGAACCTCCGAGTTTTAGCACACGTTCAGCTCGATGACGATCCCCGGACTCCGATCCAGCAAAGTGTCGGGGAAGAGTTCTGTCAGCACGACGGCGTGGTGACGATCTTGATGTACTATCATCGCAGGGCTTCGCCTAAGCACCGCTACAATATTATCGAGGATTATGGTGGAAGGGGGCACCGCACATGGATAAGAATATGATCACGTGGATCAACTTGTGTCTAGGGGTGCCCCCTGCCCCCGTATATAAAGCATCAAGGGGAGGAGGCCGGTCGGCCCCTATGGCGCGCCAAGGAGGGGGAAAGAAGTGGGGAGGGAGAAGGAAAGGGGGGCGCCGCCCCCCTCTCCTAGTCCAATTCGGACCAGGGGGAGGAGCGCGCGGCCTACCTTTGGCTGCCCCTCTCTCTCTCCACTAAGGCCCATATGGCCCATTACTTCTCCCGGGGGGGTTCCGGTAACCCTCCGGCTCTCCGGTTTTCTCCGAAATCACTCGGAACACTTCCGGTGTCCGAATATAGCCGTCCAATATATCAATCTTTATGTCTCAACCATTTCGAGACTCCTCGTCATGTCCGTGATCACATCCGGGACTCCGAACTAACTTCGGTACATCAAAACTCATAAACTCATAATATAACTATCATCGAAACCTTAAGCGTGCGGACCCTACGGGTTCGAGAACAATGTAGGCATGACCGAGACACGTCTCCGGTCAATAACCAATAGCAGAACCTGGATGCTCATATTGGCTCCTACATATTCTACGAAGATCTTTATTGGTCAGACCGCATAACAACATACGTTGTTCCCTTTGTCATCGGTATGTTGCTTGCCCGAGATTCGATCATCGGTATCTCAATACCTAGTTCAATCTCGTTACTGGCAAGTCTTTTTAGTCGTTCCGTAATACATCATCTCGCAACTAACTCATTAGTTGCAATGCTTGCAAGGCTTATGTGATGTGCATTACCGAGAGGGCCCAGAGATACCTCTCCGACAATCGGAGTGACAAATCCTAATCTCGAAATACGCCAACCCAACATGTACCTTTGGAGACACCTGTAGAGTACCTTTATAATCACCCATTTACGTTGTGACGTTTGGTAGCACACAAAGTGTTCCTCCGGTAAACGGGAGTTGCATAATCTCATAGTCATAGGAACATGTATAAGTTATGAAGAAAGCAATAGCAACATACTAAACGATCGGGTGCTAAGCTAATGGAATGGGTCATGTCAATCAGATCATTCACCTAATGATGTGATCCCGTTAATCAAATAACAACTCTTTGTTCATGGTTAGGAAACATAACCATCTTTGATTAACGAGCTAGTCAAGTAGAGGCATACTAGTGACACTCCGTTTGTCTATGTATTCACACATGTATTATGTTTCCGGTTAATACAATTCTAGCATGAATAATAAACATTTATCATGATATAAGGAAATAAATAATAACTTTATTATTGCCTCTAGGGCATATTTCCTTCAGGTATTGCCAGATCTTCCTCTGTAGGTAACTTAACAGAAGGATTATGCAAAACATCAAGAAAGGTGTTAGGCGGCACCGGCTTACGCTGAGATCCCAGCCGGCTTAAGGCATCAGCCGCCTCATTCTTCCTTCGATCAATGTGTTCCACCACATAACCCTTGAAATGTCCAGCCACAACATCGACTTCACGACGGTAAGCCGCCATAAGGGGATCTTTAGAGTCCCACTTGCCTGACACCTGTTGAGCCACAAGGTCTGAGTCTCCCAAGCATCTTACCCGGCTCAAGTTCATCTCTTTGGCCACCCGGAGACCATGGAGTAGGGCCTCGTACTCAGCTGCATTGTTAGTACAAGGAAACATAAGCCGGAGCACATAACAAAATTTGTCACCTCGAGGGGAAGTTAACACGACTCCAGCCCCTGAGCCTTCCAACTGTCTTGACCCATCAAAGTAAATAGTCCAATAAGTGTTATCAGGCTTCTCCTCAGGTGCCTGTAGCTCTGTCCAGTCGTTGATGAAATCCACCAAAGCTTGAGATTTAATGGCAGTGCGTGGTACGTACTTCAGACCATGAGGCCCGAGCTCGATGGCCCACTTGGCGACTCGTCCTATAGCCTCTCTGTTTTGAATAATGTCTCCCAAGGGGGCAGAACTTACCACAGTGATATGGTGACCTTGGAAGTATTGCTTTAGCTTTCGGCTTGCCATGAACACCCCGTAAACAAGTTTCTGCCAATGAGGGTATCTTTGTTTTGACTCGATGAGTACCTCACTGACATAATAAACCGGCCGTTGAACCGGATGTTCCTTACCAGCCTCCTTGCGCTCTACCACAATTGCCACACTGACGGCTTGTGAATTAGCAGCCACATATAACAGCAAAGGCTCTTTGTCAATGGGAGCTGCAAGAACTGGCGACTCAGATAACTGCCTCTTCAAATCCTCAAAAGCAGCATTAGCAGCATTACTCCATACAAAGGTGTCTGCCTTCTTCATCAGTTGGTACAGTGGTAGGGCCTTCTCACCTAACCGGCTTATGAACCGGCTTAAAGCGGCAACACAACCTGCCAGTCGCTGAACATCATTGATACATGCCGGTTTAGCCAAAGAAGTGATTGCCTTAATCTTCTCCGGATTAGCCTCGATGCCCCTGTTTGAGACCAAGAATCCCAAAAGCTTGCCTGTAGGCACACCAAATACACACTTCTCCGGGTTAAGCATCATTTTGTAAACCCCGAGATTGTCAAAGGTTTCTCTGAGATCAGATATCAAGGTTTCCGCCTCTCTGGATTTCACCACTATGTCATCCACATAAGCATGAACATTGCGCCCAATCTGATTGTGGAGACAATTCTGTACACACCGTTGATAAGTCGCCTGGGCACTCTTGAGCCCAAAAGGCATAGACACATAGCAGAAGGCTCCAAACGGAGTGATGAAAGCCGTCTTCTCCTGGTCCTTAACTGCCATCTTGATCTGATGATAACCAGAGTAAGCATCCAAAAAGCTCAAACGCGCACAACCCGCCGTAGCATCAATGATTTGATCAATACGGGGGAGAGCAAAAGGATCAGCCGGACAAGCCTTATTTAAGTCCGTGTAATCCACACACATCCGCCAGGTGCCGTTTTTCTTGAGCACGAGCACCGGGTTAGCCAACCACTCCGGGTGAAAAACTTCGACAATGAACCCAGCCGCCAAGAGCCGGGCGACCTCTTCTCCTATAGCTTTTCGTCGTTCCTCATTGAATCGCCGCAGAAACTGCCTGACCGGCTTATACTTCGGATCAATATTAAGAGTGTGCTCAGCAAGTCCTCTCGGTACACCCGGCATGTCAGAAGGCTTCCATGCAAAGATGTCCCGGTTCTCACGGATGAACTCGATGAGCGCGCTTTCCTATTTAGGATCCAAGTTGGCACTGATGCTGAATTCTTAGTCTCTGCAGCCGATTTAAACTTCATGGCCGGGTCATGCTCCGTAGTCGGCTTCTTGAGGGAGGTCATATCCGTCGGGTCAACGTTATCTTGATAAAATTTTAGCTCCTCTGCTGCACAGACAGACTCGGCATAAGCCGCATCGCCTTCTTCGCATTCCAGGGCCACCTTTCGGCTTCCATGCATAGTGATGGTACCCTTGTAACCTGGCATCTTGAGCTGTAAATAAACATAACACGGCCGCGCTATGAACTTGGCATAAGCCGGCCGCCCGAACAAAGCGTGATATGGACTCTTGATTTTTACCACTTCAAAAGTTAACTTTTCCGCCCTAGAATCATGCTCGTATCCAAAGGCCACCTCTAGCTCAATCTTACCCACAGGATACACCGACTTACCAGGCACCACTCCATGGAAGACGATGTTGGAAGTCTTTAAATTCTTGTCAGTTAATCCCATGCGCCGAAAGGTCTTGTAATAAAGGATGTTGATGCTGCTACCTCCATCCATGAGCACCTTAGTAAATTTATAACCACCAACCTGTGGTGCCACTACCAGGGCCAGTTGACCCGGATTATCAACCCGGGGAGGGTGATCCTCCCTGCTCCAGACAATAGGTTGTTCCGACCACCTCAAGTAACGAGGGACTGCCGGCTCAACAGAATTCACCGCCCTCTTATGAACTTTCTGATCACGTTTACACAAACTTGTGGTGAACACGTGATACTGCCCACTGTTTAGCTGTTTTGGATGGCTCTGATAACCCGACTGCTGCTGCTGCTGACCTCCTTGACCAGACTGCTGTTGATTATAACCACCCTGGCTTCCCTGAAAACCGGATCCTGAACCGCCGCCCTGGCCATGAAAGCCGCCAGCTCCTGAGCCGCCGCCTGGGCCTTGATTGCCATCAAACGTATTAGAATTCTTGAAAGCCTTCATGATTGCGCAATCCTTCCATAAATGAGTCGCTGGTCGTTCCCGGGTGCCGTGTTTCGGGCAGGGCTCATTGAGTAGTTGCTCAAGAGACGGACCTGACCCGCCAAACCGAGGGGGTGGCTTTCCTTTGCGCTTCTGATTGTTACCCTGTGCATTGGCCACAAATTCCGGGTTACCGTCCGTCTTATGCTTATTGCCTCCTTGACTCGCCGGGTTATGCTGCTGACCCTTTCCATTACCATTCTTCTTTCCCTTCCCTGTCTTTTCCTCATCAGACACGTGATCCTTGGTACTATCAGAATCGGCATACTTGACTAAAGCCGCCATCAGCGTCCCCATATCGTTGCAATCACGCTTAAGGCGCCCCAGTTTCTGTCTCAGAGGCTCAAAGCGGCAATTCTTCTCCAGCATGAGAACTGCTGAGCCGGCATCCATCTTGTCAGACAAATGTATTATACCTTTGACCCGGCGCATCCAATGAGTCGTAGATTCACCTTCCTCCTGCTTACAATTTGTCAGGTCCACAATCGACATAGACTGCTTGCAAGTGTCCTTGAAGTTCTGGATGAAACGGGCCTTTAGCTCCGCCCATGAACTAATGGAATTGGGTGGCAAACCCTTTAACCAAAAACGGGCCATTCCGTCCAACATCATGGTGAAGTATTTAGCCATCGCTTCATCACTAACCTCCAGCAGCTCCATGGACATCTCGTAACTTTCAATCCACGCCCCAGGCTGTAAATCGGCCGTATAATTCGGCACCTTTCGAGGTCCCTTGAAATCCTTGGGCAGACGTACATTACGTAGAGCCGGTACCAGACAAGGAACTCCTCCGGTTCTAGTAGCAACACCCGCCTCAACAGAAGTCGTCGGGTAAGCCGGTGAGTCCTGTTGGGCTGCTAGCTGAGCCGCTAGCTGAGCCGCCCGCTCATCCTCCTGACGTATCCGATCCTGAACCGGGTTATACCCGTCGGGCTGGTTCCGGCACTGAGCGCTACTTGACAAGGCCTCTGACTCCATGTGTCTACTGTAACTCGGGCTCCGGTTTTGACGAGGCGGAGCTAACCAGGGCGGAGGAGTTGAGTGAATCATGTCCCGGCTATAGGAGTAGGTCTCTTGCTGAGCCAGGGCTGTTTGGACAAGTTCCCTGATCCTCCGGGTTTCCACCGCTGTTGGATCATCACCATCTGCTGGGAGAGCCGCCAATCGTGCTGATGCTGCGATTAAGTTCTCCATGGGGTTGGAGAAGTGACCCTGTGGTATTGGTACGTAATGGGGCGGTGCCATATTGCCGTGAAGAGGCGCCGTCATCGGAGGCTGGACTGGGCCTCCCGCTCCGGATGTCATAAACTGATTTGCACCTGGCGGGTTACTTGGGCCAGCCCCGGGTGTAGCAAAGAGATTACGAGGATCATAAATCTGAGGTAAACAGGACTGAGTTTTCTGACGTCTCCTTCTCATTACCTCATTAGATGCGTTCAAGCTCAACGTGAGCTGAAAGGCCTCTGCCTGAAGTTGCTGCGCCCGTACGTCCAAAGCCGCCCATTCGGTGGCTAATCTAGTATCTTCAGCTGCTAAGGTTTCCTTGGCTCGGGCGATCTCATCGCGAACCTGTGCCACCGCTGCCTCATGCTTAGATTGGTTTGCAGGGACGACTGTAGCAGTTAACAAGGCCGTAAGTTTATCCATGAGATCCATCAGTACCTGAGCCGGTGAGCGCACAGGGCTCCTGCCCCGGCTACTCCTAACTTGGACGTTATCGCTGCTAAAGCCGTAGAATTTTGGCCGGGTTGAGTACCAGCCATGAAGACTCCTGCCCAGTTTGGCGACTCTGAGGGGTCCGGAATAGTGCTGCCATCGGAACAGCCCCCAAGCACACCATCTTGAACTTGATACAGCGAATCTGTTGAGCCGGCGGACGAATCACCATCAGAGAGGACGGTCGGCTCACCATCACCTTCAGATCCTTCAGAAAGTTCACCTCCGTGGATGCAACTGAAGGAAATATGCCCTAGAGGCAATAATAAAATTATTATTTATTTCCTTATATCATGATAAATGTTTATTATTCATGCTAGAATTGTATTAACCAGAAACATAATACATGTGTGAATACATAGACAAACGCAGTGTCACTAGTATGCCTCTACTTGACTAGCTCGTTAATCAAAGATGGTTATGTTTCCTAACCATGAACAAAGAGTTGTTATTTGATTAACGGGATCACATCATTAGGTGAATGATCTGATTGACATGACCCATTCCATTAGCTTAGCACCCGATCGTTTAGTATGTTGCTATTGCTTTCTCATAACTTATACATGTTCCTATGACTATGAGATTATGCAACTCCCGTTTACCGGAGGAACACTTTGTGTGCTACCAAACGTCACAACGTAAATGGGTGATTATAAAGGTACTCTACAGGTGTCTCCAAAGGTACATGTTGGGTTGGTGTATTTCGAGATTAGGATTTGTCACTCCGATTGTCGGAGAGGTATCTCTGGGCCCTCTCGATAATGCACATCACATAAGCCTTGCAAGCATTGCAACTAATGAGTTAGTTGCGAGATGATGTATTACGGAATGAGTAAAGAGACTTGTCGGTACGAGATTGAACTAGGTATTGAGATACCGACGATCGAATCTCGGGCAAGTAACATACCGATGACAAAGGGAACAACATATGTTGTTATGCGGTCTGACCAATAAAGATCTTCGTAGAATATGTAGGAGCCAATATGAGCATCCAGGTTCTGCTATTGGTTATTGACCGGAGACGTGTCTCGGTCATGTCTACATTGTTCTCGAACCCGTAGGGTCCGCACGCTTAAGGTTTCGATGATAGTTATATTATGAGTTTTGATGTACCGAAGTTAGTTCGGAGTCCCGGATGTGATCATGGACATGACGAGGAGTCTCGAAATGGTCGAGACATAAAGATTGATATATTGGACGGCTATATTCGGACACCGGAAGTGTTCCGGGTGATTTCGGAGAAAACCGGAGAGCCAGAGGGTTACCGGACCCCCCCCCCCGGGAGAAGTAATGGGCCATATGGGCCTTAGTGGAGAGAGAGAGAGGGGCAGCCAAAGGTGGGCCGCGTGCCTCCTCCCCCTGGTCCAAATTGGACTAGGAGAGGGGGGGCGGCGCCCCCCTTTCCTTCTCCCTCCCCACTTCTTTCCCCCTCCTAGTAGGAGTCCTACTCCTACTAGGAGGAGGACTCCTCCTTGGCGCGCCATAGGGGCCGGCCGGCCTCCTCCCCTTGATCCTTTATATACGGGGGCAGGGGGCACCCCTAGACACAAGTTGATCCACGTGATCATATTCTTAGCCGTGTGTGGTGCCCCCTTCCACCATAATCCTCGATAATATTGTAGCGGTGCTTTGGCGAAGCCCTGCGACGATAGTACATCAAGATCGTCACCACGCCGTCGTGCTGACGGAACTCTTCCCCGACACTTTGCTGGATCGGAGTCCGGGGATCATCATCGAGCTGAACGTGTGCTAAAACTCGGAGGTGCCGTAGTTTCGGTGCTTGATCGGTCGGGCCGTGAAGACGTACGACTACATCGACCGCGTTGTGCTAACGCTTCCGCTGTCGGTCTACAAGGGTACGTAGATCACACTCTCCCCTCTCATTGCTGTGCATCACCATGATCTTGCATGTGCGTAGGAATTTTTTTGAAATTACTACGTTCCCCAACAGCAACCCACAAAGGCACGCTTCACGACGGGTTGAGCTTGGGCGGGTTTCGCACACTGAGCCGTCTCAACGAGGTCGGTGCAGCTGTCCGGCTCAGGGCCCGGCTCACCAATCCGGCCGATGAAGATGTGAATTCCGCCAAAGGGGACCCGGTACCCGTACTCAATTGAGCCAGCATCGGGGCCCCAGCCTTCGTCGTCGATGTAGATCTTGTCGCGACCACTCTTGGTCATCCGGCCAACTGCGTAGCCCTTGAGCCCTTCGAAGCTACCCTTCAAGAACTCAAATCCACCGTGCGCTGGCCCCACGATGGGCACCAACTGTCGTGGAATTGTCACGGCAGATGTCCTTTTGCAAGGACTTAATCGTGGAGCCATCGCAACTAGGAAGCTTAAAGGGGTTAATCGGGACAAGGACACGCGAGGTTTATACTAGTTCAGCCCCTTACAGTGAAGGAAGGCCTACGTCTAGTTGGGTTGGAATTGCTTGAGGTTTCGATGACCAGGGAGCGACATCCGCTATGCCTGGCTCTCGATCAGTTGTTTCTCTCCCTAAGCCGCTGGCGAGTCGTCCCCTTATATACACGGGTTGACGCCCTGCGGCCTACAGAGTCCCGGCCGGCTCATAAACAGTGTCCGGCTCAGCGACTAGTTACTTCTACCTTACAGTACAAGTTATACCATCATGGCGGCTTATCTTTACGGGCCTCAGAGTCGCATGTGGGCTTTTAAGCCTTTTAGTGAACCGCCATCTTCATGCCTTGGTCTTGGGCTTCTAATGAACCTCTATTTGCGTAACCCGGCCCCTCCTGGATGGCATACACAAATAGTCATATCCCCAACACGCGTTGTCATAACGCTTTCGCTTACGGTCTACGAGGGTACGTGGACAACACTCTTCCCCTCTCATTGCTATGCATCACCATGATAGATCTTGCGTGTGCGTAGGAATTTTTTTGAAATTACTATGTTCCCCAACAGTGGCATCCGAGCCAGGTCTATGCGTAGATGTTATATGCATGATTAGAACACAAAGGAGTTGTGGGCGTGGGTATATACATATTTCTTGCCATCACTAGTTGATTCTTGATTCAGCGGTATTGTTGGATGAAGCACCTCAGACCGACATTACGCGTACGCTGAGCACCTTCTTCTTTGAGGTCACTTCCTCATCAACAACAAAGTCCTCATCTTCAGAATCTGAGGTTCTCTTCTTTCTTGTCCATGTTACGGCCTTAGGCAAATTGCTTGGGGTGCTTCTGCTACCTTCATCATAGTTGCTGTTGGAGGGACTAGTGCCCTCACTAAGATTCACCTGCTCCTCTGACCTGTTCTGACTATCACTGCCCTTTGACATCTCTGAAACCGACCCTGTGAATAGATAGGTATAGGTAGAGTGGATGAGCATCACAAAGCACAGCTATTTTTGCAAAAAGTTGAGACAAAAACTTAATTTTAGTTTTCTATAGAAAGCATTTCGGAGCTACCGATATGACAAACTCGGTGACACCGAAGCACAATCAGAGCCTAAACATATAGTCAGACTGAAATGCAGTTCGGTGACTCCGAGATGCTAGGATTTCAAAGAGAAAGTGAACTCAGTCACACCAATTCGTACACTTCGGTCAGACCGAGTTGTACATGTGCAATGTCCTGAGCCAAATCGGTGAGACTGAAATCTTCAGATCGATCAGTCTGAGATGAGTTCGGTAGAAACCTAACCCTAAGTTTTTGCATCAAATCTATTCTAAAGGAAGTTTTCAGTGGATAGATTAATCTCAAACGTGGCAAGAAACATGGAAATGATCTTTGTGCAAGAATTGGAGTTAAGGAAAGCACAAAGAGATCGAGTCTGTACCCTAACTTGGCGACGAACTCACTATGGCGACAACGGCGGTGGGATTCTCGTTGACGGCGACGGAGACTAGCGGTGAGAGGACGCTGGCAACGGCGCGGACGATCGAGAGACCAGGAGGGGGCAGAGTTGGGTAGGAGCAGTTGGGTGTTTGAAGAATTTTCCAAATTTCAACCAGCAACATATATACCCAGTTAGTGTGACCGAGTGGAAAGACTCGGTGGCACCGAGATGCAGAATCGCAAGCAGTTACTGCAACTCAGTGAGACCGAACAGTTCTAATCGGTTGCACCGAGGTGAAAAGCTAGATCAACTCAACAATTTCGGTGGGACCGAGAGTAATGAATCGGTCAGACCGAAAGTCATTAAGAGGTTTTGGAAGTTTAAGCCCATGACGGATTGGTGGCTCCGAATCCTCCTCACCCGGACGGTCCGAATTTGACTTGTTTAGACTTTGTGATGTAGCATGAATAAAGTTTGAGATGAGAAAAGCATATATAGTTAGAGGGAGTTCTTAGGCATTCTTGTCCATCCATTTGGTAAACAGAAAGAGTAAACAATCGAAGCAACAAATGGATGTCCTTGAATGGAGAAAATCATGCAACCAACATGCTCACTCAATAAGATAGCAAATGAAATATGTGGTAAAGCATGCACAAACACTCTAGCATCTATCAAGCAATTGGCGATGACTGAGTTATCTATATATGAGTATATTGACTGAGGAGTCAAATGAGAACATTTGATCGTAGGTCATACTCATTGTTTAAGCACAAGTGGGGTTACCACTTTTACATAAAGCATTGTTGTGTTCACACCATTAGAGTTGCTTTTGCTCAATTCTTAGAGCAAAGCTCCCCCTAGATGTGATATCCCCCTTAAGAGGGATGAACTAACCTTGGGTTTTGTCGATGATGACTTCATGTAGGTGTTGAAGATGTAGATGCTCAATGTTGATGTAGATCATTTGGAGCAATCCATTGGAGTGAGTTGCACTTTCAATACCTACATGGGTTAGTCCCACAAGGAACACACGAGGATATCGATGGACATAGAGTGAAATACACATATGATGATGTCCATGAAAACATTAGGTTACCTTGTCTCTTGTCTTACCAACAAGAGGGTTTGTGACTCCTTGAACTAGTGCAAGATATGGAAGTTGATTGCACCTGTCCTTGCCAAAATGAATATGAGTGAAGTGTGTTGGTGAAGTCACCCTCGAGAACTCTCTAGTTCTTCTTCTTTGGGACCCACATCAACTTGATGGGAATCCTTGAAGTTGTAGTTGTACTTGATGAAGTAGAACTTAGTGTAGTCTTGGGAACCCACTTGACCAAGGCCTTTGGAGCTTCTTCAAATGAATCAATCTCTTCTTGAAGCTTGTCCTTGCCTTTTAGCTTGTGGTCTTGTGGTGGAAGATCATCTTAAGCTTGTGTTCCCTTGAAAGAAGTCGGGTCATACTTCTCTTGTTGAGGAACAAACTTCATCTTGGGGTATTGATCTTCTTCCCACTCAACTCCATTGGCATTGAACTTGCGTTCAAAACCAACGCCTTGATTCTTCCGGTGCCTTCCTTGCTTGTGTACAATTTCCTCAAATTGCTTACTTTAGGCAAGGCTCTTGTAAACACTTTTCTCTATAATTCCCTTCAATAAGCTATTTTCTTGCTCAAGTGCAACTTGGCTAAGAGAATCATCAGTGGGATCAAGAGAACTACTAGAAGCAACAATATTGGATTTAGCATGATTATTGTTACTACTAGAAGAATCTTTCTTGCTCTTGTTGCTAGATTTTACTTGTGGCATGTAAGTAGACAAGAGTAAACGCTTGGCAATGTAAGAAGAACTTTTCTTACGAATATCATCATTGATTTCTTTTAAGAACTCATGCTCTTGCTCTAAATTGAGCTTTTCAAAGTGTAGCTTCTCATGAGTCTTTAAAAGCTCTTGATGATCCTCTAAGGTAGTTTCATGAGCTAACTTAAGAGTGTTTATTCTTTAGTTAAACGCTCAATCTCCTTCTTATCATTGTCATTCGCTTCATCTTGATTAGCAAGATTAATGCAATTTCATCATAGTTTTCATCACTAGTGTTGTCAACAAGTAAATCATCATCACCTAGCAAATCATCTTCATCACTATTAAAATCAACATACTCGGGTGCCATACCTTGGGGCCTATAGCCATGAAGCATCTTCCAATCCCTTCATTTGGTGAGTCGAATATGTCATAGGAGTTGGATGACACAAGTGCAAGACTAGTAACACCTTCATCTTAAGTATATTCAGAGTCAGAGTGATAACTTCTCTCGGAGTAGTTGTCGGAGTCAGAATCGGATACCCATTCACCAACATGAGCTTGATGTCTTCGTCTTGTGTAGCCTTTGATGACTTGTCCTACCTTTTTGAATCCTTGCTTCTGGGAGAGGGTCTTCGTTCATAACGATCATCTCTACTCCTTCTCTCTCTTGGTGGTGATTCCTCTCTTTTACTTCTCCTTTTAGGTGAGTCTTCTCTTCTTTTGGAGGGAGCCGTACACTCATTGGAATAGTGTCCGGGTCTTCCACAACCGTAGCAATTGTGATCACGACTAGAAAATCTTTTGTCATTGTAGGACCTTGACTTGGAACTTCTCTCTTTGCTTCTCCTCTTGTAGAACTTGTTGAAGTTCCTCACCATTAAGCTCAATTCTTCATTGAATACTTGTTTCTCACTTGATGTTGCAGGAGCATCACATGAAGCTTTGTAAGCACCACTAGACTTGTTGTGAAGCTCTTCCTTATCCTTAAGTGACATCTCATGAGCAACAATTCTACCAATGACTTCCGTTGGCTTGAGATCTTTGTAATTGGGCATCATTTGGATCAAGGTGCACACGGTATTATATTTTCCATCCAAGGCTCTTAGGATCTTCTTGATGATGAATCTTTCGGTCATCTCTTCGCTTCCTAAGCCGGCAATCTCATTTGTGATGAGAGCAAGTCTAGAGTACATCTCAGCGACTCCTTCACCATCCTTCATTTTGAACTTGTCAAGTTGACTTTGAAGCACATTCAATTTGGATTCCTTGACAGACTCGGTACCTTCGTGCATATCAACCATAATATCCTAAATTTCCTTTGCATTCTCAAGGCGACTGATTTTGTTGAATTCTTCGGGGCACAATCCGTTGAAAAGAATATCGCAAGCTTGAGCATTGTATTGCAACATCTTCAATTCTTCCGCGGACGCTTTACGATCCGGTTCTCTTCCATCCTGAAAGTATTCACCTTGCAAACCAATACACACAATAGCCCAAACTGTGGGGTTATGTTCAAGAATATGCATTTTCATCTTATGCTTCCAACTAGTAAAATTAGTATCATTAAAGTAAGGACCTCTATGGTGGTAATTTCCCTCGCTAGACTCCATACTCTCCTAGGTTGTGAAACCAAGGCTATGGTCACCAAAGCTATGGAAATCAAGGCAAATGGAGACCAAAGCTCTGATACCGCATGTAGGATCGAAAGTAGGCCTAAAGGAGGTGTCGGGGATATACCCCGCGGTGTGACCTGGTCGGAGATATAACCCGGCTGGGACTTGATGTTTCATTGGTGACCCGACAGACTATAAGCCGGCGGGAACAGTTAAGCAGGTTAAGTCGACGGGAATAGTTGAGTAGGTTAAGCCGGCGGACACAGTTAAGCATTGTAAGCCGGCAGACACAGTCATGTAAGCCGGCAGACACAGTCATGTAAGATGGACAGTTAAGTCAGACAGTTAAGCCAGATTGTAAGCCGGATTGTAAACCGGCTTACGTTAAGAAGCCCAAGACATTAAGAAGCCCAAGACGTTAAGAAGACCGTGGTGAGAAGCCTATGATAACACGTTAAAATAGGTTAAGTCCTAATCCGAGTTTGACTCTACATGTAACCCGTCCCTTCATCTTATATAAGGAGGGGCGGGGCACCCCAAGAGAGGGGGGCAAGAAAACTAATTGTTAAGGCTAGACACAACTAGAGGAGAGCCAGATTTATGACGTCTCCCTCATGAGCATAATGAGACCTAGCCACAAACAGCGTGTAGGGCCATTACCGGATGATGTTTCCCGGGGCCCGAAGCTGTCTAAATTCTTGTCTTGTATGTTGCCTCTCTCGTCCCGATCAACCCGTCTCAAGTTACCACATAGATGCGTTGGCCTCACGACTAAGTCCTCACACTAGGACATCCGCCGTGACGTTTCCACGACAGTTGGCGCCCATCATGGGGCTTGCGCACGGTGGTGTTGAGTTCTTGGAGGGATCTCTCCAGGGATCAAAAAGCTCGCGATTGACCGGGAGAAGAAGAACCAACATTGAAAAGAGTTTGCAAATTTATGATCAAAGAAGTTAGGGTTTGCGGTTGAGCCGCCGCCACCGGCTGTATAATCCATCAAGTTGTCGTGTTTTTGCTACTGTTTCCTGCTCTCCACATCTACTATGGAAGGATCGATTCAATCTACGTGTGAGTTTCTACCAAGGAAACTAGAAGTCGTCGGTTACGACGAGGCAAACAAACAAGCGGTCGGTTTGACCAATCCAAGTCCGTTTTAATCCACAGTGAAGACAAGTTCGATCCAAACCGCCGCACCTCGAGCTACCCCGCAGTTGTGCTCTCGACCCACCCCGCTGTCGTTGTCTTGAATCGCCAGCCCTCCGCCTTTGATTCTGCACCTGAGTCACCTACATTGAGCCGCCAGGATCTCCTCTGCAGCTGCGGCTTCGTCTGAACCGCCAGTCCGTTCCAAGTCAACCTCGCGGTCTTAAACTGGATCGACTCCGAGTCATTGCTGCTCCACGTCCATGAGTCCCAGGCCGATCCTCACCTCGCCCTGCCTTTGAGCTGGCCCATGCTGAACTGTCTCTGTTGCGGTCCAGCGCACCAAATCGCCCTGACCACGCCTCTGCACCGGAGTCGCTTCGTCCAGGCCGGGTTGACCCAACCTTGAACCACTTCCGTCGTGGTGTTAAACGTTGAGCCGCCGTGCCTTGCCTCCGGACCACAGAGGACTGCCATGAGTCACATGTCTCTGGTTCCAACCCGGACCCTGCCTCGCCAAGTCGCCTCTGGGTCGCTGTGGTCCGCCTTGCTGTGACCCGCCTGCCTCGAGCCGCCGGCTGCCTCTGCCACAGAACGCCATTGTTTGCCTGCTTCCAAATCGCTAGCTGCTTCTGCCGCTGAGGCCGCGGCCTCACCTTGTTCCTTGGCTGAATCGCCAAGTATGGCCTCGAGCCGTCGCCGAGGCCTCCCTTGCAGGTCGTGCCCTTGCCGTCACGCTAAGTCACCTCCGCGGGCCGCCTCAAAACGCCCCCGCGGTACACATCTTTGCCATCGCGCCGGTGCGGTCACCGTCGGTGTGGTCAACGGCCACGCCATCGCCTGCCCCTGTTGCTGCGGTCTTCACAAGTTGCTGCGGCCGAGTCGACCTTGCTTTAACTCGCCGGCGGCCCGCTTGTGCCGCCGCCTCCTCTGTTCTAAGTTGTCAGCTGTCGAGCCCTGTGAGCAGCCTTGACCTCACGAATGAGTCACCGCTGGTCTCCGATCTGGCTCGCGGCTGTGGTTTGCCGCGGGCCTCCCGGTCGCCTCCACGGCCTCGCCGTCGTACGTCAGGCCACCTTCACCCTGGTTTACTTCACCTTAAACCGTTGTACGCCGAGTCACCGCACCAGCCGCTACAGCCTCGCCCCTCAAACACCTCGAGTCGCAGCCACCAAAGAGCCGCCCTACGCCTATGAGCCGCCATGACCATCGTGGCCTCCGAGCCGCCCTCGTCGGAGTGCCGAGCTGCTGCTGAGGTCGGCCTGCTTCAAGTCGTCGCCTTGACCTTCGCCAATTCTCCTTAGTAGACGCGGGTTGTTTTCTGTTGTGGCCTTGCCTCGCTGTCCACCGTTGCCTCCGTGGCCGGCTTCTGCCGCATGTTGTTGTTGCTGCTGAGGCGTTATTTCTCTTTCACCTGTTGACAAGACTGCTAGGAAGTGCAAATTTTAAACAGTGCGAACAGATGATGTTTCAGAAGAAAGCGCTGCAGGCGCTCTACTACAGAGAGTTCGCGCCAAATGGGAAAGAGGGTCAAACTGGATACTTGTTTGACTCCCGTACACATGCTGGAAGCAAAATCAATCGGCACTATGGAATACTACTACCCCACGCAGAGCTCCTGGAGGATTTGATCTGAGTTTAAAAATGAATAAACGCTTCTTGCCAACAAAACACTGGTCCAAACTACCTACGGTGTTGCCCGAAGCCACATTGAGTCGTCCCTGCCGCGCGATGAGCCGCCCGGCCTTGCGGCCACTGCAATATTAAATGCTACTGCTAGCACGAATGTTCTGCCATAAAGAAAAGAAAAAAGCAAAGGGGGTGTGTCACTGTCATCACCGTGGCATCACTATGAGCCGGCCACTACTACTCCATGTGAGGTTAAGGCTACAGTCAAGACGTTGTCTACGTTCACCCGATGAAAATACCAGGTGCTATTTTTTCTATGTATCTCATCATTACATATTAAATTGTTTGAGAATAATTACTTTGGTCTATGGTATATTTTCGCACGACCATTTTTCGTTATAAAGGTGTCGCAAAGGGGCGTGCGCCAATATTATTTTTGCACTAGCGCTTGTCCGTGCCGTGCTGATGGATGGATACATGAGCAAGTCATCGCCCCCGCTACATCAACACAATGTGGCTGACTCGCCCGTGCGCACGGCTTACCACGCCTGCGATTGACTCGCTCGTCCGCACCGGCTTACAATGCCGCGACCGGCTCATATACCTGCTCCCATGGCCGACTCGATCATGATTGATTTCAGCTTAACTCCGCGGTGGATAATTACTGGCTTGACGTATCAGGTGAAATCCATCCAGTATATTTTTATATTACATATTGCTTTCTTTAAAAGAGCAATTACTCTGGCTTGCTAGTTCTCACATGCAGACTCAAACCGGTCTATATCATGGTCAACTGTGGAGAATCTCAAGTCAACTCATTGAGTCGTCTTAAAGACTCGAGGGCTACATGGACATAGCTCAATAAATGTTGCCAGTTTAAAGGTCGTCTGGAAAAAATTTTGGTTCAAGAAAAATTTATCTCTTGCAAAGCTCGATTCTCGGGAAAAAATAAAGGGACCAAAGAGAGTCTGTTGCAAGGCACAACTCAAACATAGGTACCCTGCTTCAAAAGACCATTGGAGGCTGATTGTATTTGAATCTAGCTTAACCCCTTTTGGGTCCGACTTTGATCGTATTCGAATCAGAGTTGTTAAAAAAGTCTCAAGGTCATTTGGGGGCTTCCTGTTCAAACATAGGTCGTATTCGAACCAAAGAGAACATAGTTGTCGGTACCCTCTTGATCGGCGCAATGCCAAACCCACTAGGGGGCTTCTTGATCATATTCGAATCATAGTTTAACCCCTTTTGGGTCCAACTTTGATCATATTCGAATCAGAGTCGTTAAAAAACTCTCAAGGTCATTCGGGGCCTTCCTATTCAAACATAGGTCATATTCGAACCAAAGAGAACATAGCTGTCGGTACCCACTTGATCGGCGCAACGCCAAAACCACTAGGGGCTTCATGATCGTATTCGAATCCTAGCTTAACCCCTTTTGGTCCGGTTTACTGATCGTATTCGAATCAGAAGCCTCATTTTTCCTCTGTTTGGCTTAAGTTTTTTGAAAACAATATTTGGTTTTGTCTTGAGACCTTTTTGTTCAT
The DNA here is from genome assembly GCF_002162155.2 of Triticum dicoccoides. Classification (NCBI taxonomy): domain Eukaryota; kingdom Viridiplantae; phylum Streptophyta; class Magnoliopsida; order Poales; family Poaceae; genus Triticum; species Triticum dicoccoides. The sequence goes on along the minus strand of NC_041380.1, from coordinate 368,426,928 downwards.
ATCTGAAGCATATATGTGGTTTGGATTAACCCAGCTTGACTTTGGATTATAAGTCGCCATATATGACAATCATAAACATTTGGAAGTTTTGGCTTCTAAAGATTGGGTTATCACCCTTACTGCACAGGTATCCTAAACCGGCAGTACGATTCAATATCACAGGAACCGGTTTTCCAAACCGAATTATATTATTCAAATCTTTATTTAATAGCCAACATGGCTGGATCTTTATTATGGTTATCAATAGCCAATATTATGATGGAGGTCTTCAAAGTTGCTTGAGCGCAATGGTTATTATTTTATTAATGGACATGATTTATTTTTACAATGGAGGGAATAGTCCCGAGTCGCTGCAGGCTTACGACCCGGCACTTGGGGGCTACATTATTCAAATTGAGATTACATCAAATATGCAAGTCGCGTGTCACTGCCAGCATGCACCATGGCACTTGGGGGCTAATGTAAAGTCATTTTTTATCAACTTATTGAAGACCCGACTCATCCCATTGCAATGAGTCGGCCCTTGGGGGCTACCAATTGCTCCTGTCAAAAATTCAAGGTACACAAGCCTCAGTCCATTATATTGAAAAATCCACTACTCAGTTGGTAGAGTACAAATCTCTTAACCTTATGGATGTGGGTTCAAGCCCCATGGTGGAGATTACATCATATGATGTTATTATCAATGAATTATATACAAATTCCCAGCTCAGTATTATCTTACTGAGCCGACCCTTGGGGCTACACGTTGCTGCTCAAGTTTACATGATCATATTTACAAAGTCCCTGCTCATTATTGCATAATGACCCGACCCTTGGGGGCTACAAGTGATGAATATAATGGAGATCTACATCTTCAAGCCGGCTGAAAATCAGATGAGTATTTCAAGGCCAATATTCTTCACAATATTTTTCTATGAGAAACCAATGTCAGCAAATTTATTATGAAGCTGGTATATTGACCCGGACTTCCCACAAGAAGGAAATGACAAGGACTTAAGGATGATCAGGAGCCGGCTTACAAGAGTTCTTAACCCAGAGCATAATCTGTCAAAATTGTTCGTGTGTTTGTTTTACAGGATCAGCTTAACATGGATGAATCCAAATTAAACTAGGGGCTAATGTCGGGGATATACCCCGCGGTGTGACCCGGTCGGAGATATAACCCGGCTAGGACTTCATGTTTCATTGGTGACCCGACAGACTATAATCCAGCGGGAACAGTTAAGCAGTTTAAGCCGGCGGGAACAGTTAAGCGGGTTAAGCCGGCGGACATAGTTAAGCATTATAAGCTGGCAGACACAGTCATGTAAACCGGCAGACAGAGTCAAGCATTGTAAGCCGGCAGACACAGTCATGTAAGTTGGATAGTTAAGCCAGATAGTTAAGCCAGACAGTTAAGCCAGATTGTAAGCCAGATTGTAAGCCGGATTGTAAACCGGCTTACGTTAAGAAGAGAAGCCCAAGACATTAAGAAGCCCAATATGTTAAGAGACACTACTAGGAAAAAGCCTAGTAGTAGCGCGGGTTAAAAGCTAGTAGTAGCGCGGGTGCCTGCGCTACTACTACGGCGCTACAGCTAACTAGTAGTAGTAGTAGCGCGGTGCATCCCGCGCTACTAGTACGTGTGTTAGTAGTAGCGTGGGTTCGACACGCGCTACTACTAACTATCTGTAGCGCGTGTCTGAGACCCGCACTACTACTATTAATTTGAAAAACCAAAAAAATAATCTCGACCCCATGACGCGCGCACGTTGGCCGGGAGCAGGGAGATCTCGGCCATGACGCGTGCCTCGTGGAATCCGTCGAGGGCGGCCGTGGAGGCCAGCTCGGCGTGGGCTGGGAGCTGGAGGACCTGCATCTTGCCATCGTGCGTGGGGAGCAGCACCTCGCGGCAGCCGTCGCCATTGAGGTCGGCGACGAGCGGCGGCGGGAGGCAGTCCACGTCATGCTTGATCGGGAACCCGTGGTCCGACAGCTGGTACCACGCCTCCTGGAATGAGAAGTCGCCCTCGTGCTGCCGGAGGAGGAGGGGGATGGGTCAGCTAGCATTTCAGATCGAATCGAAGAGGGGGTAGGAGGAGAGCTGACCTGGAGCAAGAAGAAGACAGTGAAGGCGATGAGGAGGAGGATGCCGAGGTCGCGCTTCCGCATCTTGGCGGCAGCGAGGAGCTCCGGCGACCACCCACCGGAGGGATCTCAGAGAGGGAGGGGGAAGAAAGCAAAGTGTACCAGCGGCGGCCACCGCTGGAGTATGAGGGAGAGATGAGGAAAGTGAGAGAGGGGGAAAGTGAGGGAGAGAGAGGAGGGATTCGGCTGAGGATACGTGGATTTCACCTACCTCGTACTTAGTAGTAGCGAGGGGTATAAAACCACGCTACTACTATCAACTTAGTAGTAGCGCGGGTTTGTACCCCTTGTTACTACGATGGCATGTCCCGGGAGGGCACGGTAGAGACCGCTTAGTAGTAGCGCGTTTTTTTATCAACTTAGTAGTAGCGAGGGGTAAAAACATGCGCTACTAGTAAGTAGCAGTAGCGAGGGTTATAAACCCTCGCTACTAGTAAGTGTCTGCCTATAAGCTTTTCCCTAGTAGTGAGACGTTAAGAAGCCCAAGACGTTAAGAAGCCTATGGTAAGACGTCAAAATAGGTTAAGTCCTAATCCGAGTTTGACTCTACATGTAACCCGCCCCTTCATCTTATATAAGGAGGGGCGGGGCACCCCAAGAGAGGGGGGCAAGAAAAATAATCGTTAAGGCTAGACACAACTAGAGGAGAGCCAGATTTATGACGTCTCCCTCATGAGCATAATGACATCTAGCCACAAACAACATGTAGGGCTATTACCGGATGATGTTTCCCGGGGCCCGAAGCTGTCTAAATTCTTGTCTTGTGTGTTGCCTCTCTCATCCCGATCAACCCCTCTCAAGCTACCACATAGATGCGTTGGCCTCACAACTAAGTCCTCACACTAGGACATCTGTCGTGACGTTTCAACGACAAGGGGTGATTAGACTACTTGGCCAAATAAAAATCTAGCCTTTTCCCAATTTTAAGTCTTGGTAGATTTTAGCAACTTAGCACAAGTCAAGCAATCAACCTACACATGCAATTCTAAGAGTGTAGCAGCGGAAAGTAAAACATTGCATATGAAGGTAAAGGGAAGGGTTTGGAGAAGGCAAACACAATGTAGACACGGAGATTTTTGGCGTGGTCCCGATAGGTGGTGCTATCGTACGTCCATGTTGATGGACACTTCAACCCACGAAGGGTAACGGTTCCGTGAGTCCACGGAGGGCTCCACCCACGAAGGATCCACGAAGAAGCAACCTTGTCTATCCCACCATGGCCATCATCCACGAAGGACTTGCCTCACTCGGGTAGATCTTCACGAAGTAGGCGATCTCTTGCCCTTACAAACTCATTGGTTCAACTCCATAATCTTGTCAGAGGCTCCCAAGTGACACCTTACCAATCTAGGAGACACCACTCTCCAAGAGGTAATAGATGGTGTGTTGATGATGAACTCCTTGCTCTTGTGCTTCAAATGATAGTCTCCCCAACACTCCACTCTCTCTCACGGATTTGGCTATGGTGGAAAGATGATTTGAGTGGAAAGCGACTTGGTGAAGGCTAGAGATCAAGATTCTTGTGGTTGGATTGGAATGTCTTGGTCTCAACACATGAGTAGGTGGTTCTTGGGGTGGAGGGGTATATATAGCCTCCACACAAAATCTAACTGTTACACACATTTGACCCAACTCGGTCAGACAGAATAGAAGAACTCAATGAGACCGATTCAGTTCAAAATGTGAATGTTAGGAATCTCGGTGGGACCGATATGATCAACTCAGTGGGACTGATGTGCTAGGGTTAGGGCAAAACCTCATCTCGGTGTGACCGATTGCATGAACATGGTGAGACCGATTTTAGCAATGAGTTAACATAGAGTTGGTCAGGCAAACTCGGTGGGACTGATCGCTCATTTCGGTAAGACCGAAACATTACGAAGGGAAACAGAGAGTTTACATTGCAAACTTGGTGGGACCGATCGCTCATTTTGGTAAGACCGAAACATTACGAAGGAAACAGAGAGTTTGCATTGCCATCTCGGTGAGACCGAGATCCCGATCGGTGAGACTGAATTGTCTAGGGTTTCTAGCAGTGGCTATGTCAAAAGAACTCGGTGGCGCTGGATAGATCAAATCGGTGGGGCCGAGTTTGACTTTAGGTTTTGGACATATTTCGAAATGAGAAAGTGGTTGAGGGCTTTGGAGCATATCACTAAGAACTTTGAGCAAGTAGACCATTAAGCAACACCTCATCCCATTTTAATAGTATTGGCTTTTCATGTGGACTCAATGTGATCTTGGATCACTAAAATAGAAATGAAGAGTCTTGAGCTTTAGCCAATCTTTGTCCTTAGCATTTTGAGGGGTCCACATCTCTAAACAATGCCATGCTGATATTAGTTCAATGAGCTATATGTTGTTATGAATTACCAAAACCACCCAGGGAATATGTCGGGGATATACCCCGCGGTATGACCTGGCTGGAGTTGTAAACCGGCAGACAATGTTAAACCGGCATGCAATGGTAAACCGGCAGACAATGTTAAACCGGCAGACAATTTAAACCGGCAGGCAATGTTAAACCGGCAGACAATGTTAAACCGGCAGACGTTAAGAAGCCCAGGAAGGGAAGTCAAAATAGTTTAAGTTAAAGTCCGAGTTGGACTCCACATGTAACCCGCCCCTTCAACATATATAAGGAGGGGGCAGGGCTCCTCAAAGGGGGACAGGCAAGAAACAATCTCTAGGGCTAGACACAACTAGAGGAGAGCTGGTTTACGACGACTCCCTCGTGATGATAATGAGATCTAGCCTCAAACAACATGTAGGGTTGTTACCGGATGATGTTTCCCAGGGCCCGAAGTTGTCTAAACCCTTGTCTTGTGTTGCGTCTCTCGATTCCGCTCAACCCCTCTCAATCTACCACATAGATGCATTGGCCTCGCGACTAAGTCCTCACACTAAGGACATCTGACGTGACAATTCCACGACAGAATAGTTGCACTTTCAGCTTCCTCTTATGGCCTTCAAACTTTTTCTACCGTTAATGTGCACTAATACAACTATCATGTTAAAATTTGAAAAAAAAATTCAGTGGTCATTTGACCATTTAAAGACATTTAAGTGATTTTCTAGCCATGTAATGATTGTAATTCAAATTTGAACTACATGTACATGCAACAGCTAACCATAACGGTTTGAAAAATCATATTCGTGTACTTGTGTGCGAGTTAATTCCATGTGCATTATATTAGAAAAATTCGAACATATTGGTGTCACGGCTTGGACACAAGCATTGAGTGCCATGGTAACACAAAATAAGCATTCATGCCATATATGAGTAAAGAAAATGTAATTATCTGGCAAGACAACCGGACCCCACACGGTTGGCACTCTATTTCGTGCCTCGAGGTTTGGAAGGTGAGTGGTGCGAGTTATTAATCAGACGCGGTTCTATATTGGAAACCGTCAGCGATTAAGTTCACACACGACTTTGCTGCGGGAATCGTGTGCAATTCAAACTACAGTACTCGTAAATTCCGGTGACCGATGTGTGTACTATTCCCATCGATCTAGATTCCGGCCGCCAATAAATAATACCATGCTCACGTCGTCCTGCCTGCATTATCATTCTACATCCTCTCCTCGGCCCCCTCTCACACACACAAATCTCTGCCATGGCACCACCGATTTTCCCACACGCCGATGAGGAGGCGCCGCCCCCTCAGGATGTTCAGTCGAAGAGCAGCGATGAGGAGGCGCCGTCGGACGAGGTTGCGCCAGACCCCCAAACTTTAGATTGGTTTTGGGGCTAGTACAATCTTCGTCTGTGGAAGTCGCTGTCGCCGGCTGAGAAAGCCAGTCAAAAGTGGCGTTCAAGAAGGGGGTAGCAGAGGAGGAAGCCAAGTACCAGGCAGCATGTGAAGCCCGTGAGGCCGCCTAGAAAAAGGAGGTGCTGGAGCTTTGGGGACGGGCACGTCGTCGTGCGGAGGAGGTGTATGAAGACGGGTACTTCGTGAGGAAGGTCAAAGGTATTAGGCGCCTCATCGCTGCATGGAGGTGGGTCGATAAGCTCCAGTGTGCCACCGACGAGGAGCTCCGATGGGCGCCCAATGAAATGGCAAGATCGTGCGCGCTTATCCGCCATCAAGAGGCAAATCGGTACGTCAAGTGCTGTGAGGCGCAGGAGGCGGAGTACTACCTCCGCGCTGGGAAGATGTGGCGCACCAGGGAGCTGCTTGCGAGCGGCTGCCAGAATACTGCCCCCATGAGGGAATTAGTTTTAGTATTGTTCGTTTTCAATTTATGCATTGTACATAGTAGTTAAGTATCATCACGTATATGTGATGATATTATATATATTCTGTGATGAACTAATGAACACTTAATATATATATTACGAATTCCATTTTTCTATCTGTTTTCGTAATACTAATTTGTATCTAGCTGTTATCCATATATACATAATGGAAAGCACATACACACACATTGTAACAGACCATATAAGAACGGAAAACAGAGTACTCACATTGAAACAGAGCAATATTATGACTGTTGTGAATACATAGTGATCCACGTCAAAATGACTCAACAAATAAAACACGTCCATCACCGGTAGCCCTTGCCTACGGTAGCTCTTGGCTCTGCCTGAACTTGTGCAGGCGTTCGCCCAAGCGGTCGACATGCTCGCGGTACATCTCGAGCTCCAAATTGGCTATTTTATCGAAGATCACCAGCTCGAGTATGCGACGGCCATGTTCCTCTACTGCGCCCAGGTGGACACCTGGGCCAAGGAAGCGGTCGAGCCTAGTGACCAGCGCCTTGGCATCGAGCGGGCCGCGGACAAGGCGAACAACATGACCCATGCGAACGGCAAGGCGAGCGTCTGGTGCAAGTACGGCGCGGCCGGCCTCTGGTGCAAGTATGACACAAACGACGTCTGCCCACTCCTGGCGAGGAATGGGGGTATTGACGGGATGTGTGCCCAACTGCGACGCCCTGTCGACAGCAGGCAAGCGCCGATGGATCTGCTCTTGCTGTGTGGCACACATCGCCTCTCGCTCTGCGGCGCTTCAACGGTCTCGTTGTGCGGCGAGCCATAGTCTATCGGCGCGGACGCGCCTAGCTTGCTTTGTGGCGCACCATCGATCATGTTGTGTGGTGAGCTGCAGTCTCTCGACGCTGACATGCTTATCTTGATCCCTAGCGCTGAAGCGCTAAAGCGCCAAGGGTCTGCTCAACCCTGATACGTCTCCAGCGTATCTATAATTTTTGCTTGTTCCATGTTGTTATACGATCAATCTTGGATGTTTTACAATCATTTTATAGCAATTTTATGTCATTTTTTGGGACTAACCTATTGACATAGTGCCCAATGCCAGTTGATGTTTTTTGCTTGTTTTTCCCTTCGCAAAAAATCAGTACCAAACGGAGTCCAAACGTAGCGAAAATTTTTGGTGATTTTTTCTGGACCAGAAGACAACCAGTGGGCCAAAGATATACGAGAGGGGAGGCCCAAGGTGGGCACAACCCACCAGGGCGCGCCCAGGGGGTTGTGCCCCCCTCGGTGACCTCCCGCACCACCTCTTCGCCCTATAAATTCCCAAGTATTCCAAAAACCCTAGGGGAGTCGATGGATCATAAGTTCCACCGCCGCAGGCCTCTATAGCCATGAAAAACCAATCTAGACCTTGTTATGGCACCCTACCGGAGGGGGAAATCATCACCGGTGGCCATCTTCATCATCCCAGCGGCCACCATGATGAGGAGGGAGTAGTTCACCCTCGGGGTTGAGGGTTTGTACCAATAGCTATGTGTTTATTCTCTCTCTCTCTCTCGTGTTCTTGAGATGGCACGATCTTGATGTATCGCGGGCTTTGTTGATATAGTTGGATCATATGGTGTTTTTCCCTCTCTATCTTGTTGTGATGAATTAAGTTTTCCCTTTGAGATTTCATTCTTATCGGATTGAATACTTTTATGGATTTGAGAACACTTGATGTATGTTTTTCTATGAATACCCGTGGTGATAATGATGTATCGTATTGATTCACTTGATATATGTTTTGGCACTCAACTCGCGGATTCCCGAGGTGACATTAGGGTAATCTATGCATAGGGGTTGATGCACGTTTTTGTCTTTGTTTCTCTAGTAGAAATCTTGGGGCACTCTTTGAGGTTCTTTGTGTTGGATTGGGTATTATGAATCTGAATTTGTTTTGGTGTTATTTTAGTACGAACTCTTGATAGATTGATCAGAAAGAATAACTTGGTGTTATTTTAGTACGAACTCTTGATAGATCAGTCAGAAATAATAACTTGGTATTATTTTAGTACGAACTCTTGGATAGATCGATCGGAAAGAACAACTACAAACAATTTATTCTTATGTTCTCCACTAGATAGGAACTTTGGAGTGATTCTTTACCGCACGTTGAGGGATGGTTATGTGATCTAATTATATTAGCATTGTTGAGAGATTGCACCAGCGAAAGTATGGACCCTAGGCCTCATTTTCAAGCATTGCAATACCATTTGTGCTCACTTTTGTTACTCATTACCTTGCTATTTTTTATTGTTGCTATTACAAAAATCAATATCTACTATCGTTACTACACTTGTATACCATCTCTTCGCCGAACTAGTGCACCTATACAATTTACCATTGTATTTGGTGTGTTGGGGACACAAGAGACTTTTTATTATTTGGTTGCAGGGTTGTTTGAGAGAGACCATCTTCATCCTACACCTCCCACATATTGATAAACCTTAGGTCATCCACTTGAGGGAAATTTGCTTCTAAGAGTATAGCAGCGGAAAGTAAGACATTGCACATGTAAATAAAGGAGGAGTTTGGAGAAGGCAAACGTAACGGGGACACGAGGATTTTTGGCATGCTTCCAATAGGTGGTGCTGTCATACGTCCACGTTGATGGAGATGTCAACCCACGAAGGGTAACGGCTGTGCGAGTCCATAGAGGGCTCCACCAACGAAGGGTCCGTGAAGCAGCAACCTTGTCTATCCCACCATGGCTATCGTCCATGAAGGACTTACCTCACTCGGGTAGATCTTCACAAAGTAGGTGATCTCCTTGCCCTTACAAACTTCTTGGTTCAACTCCACATCATGTCAGAGGCTCCCAAGCGACACCTAACCAATCTAGAAGACACCACTCTCCAAAAGGTAATGGATGGTGTATTGATGATGAACTCCTTGCTCTTGTGCTTCAAATGATAGTCTCTCCAACACTCAACTCTCTCACACAGTTTTGGCTATGGTGGAAAAAGGATTTGAGTGGAAATCAACTTGGAGAAGGCTAGAAATCAAGATTCAAATGGTAGAATTCGAATCTCTTGATCTCAACACATGAGTAGGTGGTTTTATCTCAAAAAATGAATGGTGGAAGTGTGGCTTTGTTCTGATGACTCTCTTACTGAGTAAGAGGGGATGGATGGGTATATAATATATATAGCCTCCACACAAAATCCAACCGTTACACACATTTGACCAAACTCGGTGGCACTCACTGGAATTCCCGGTGAGACCGACCTGTGCAAAAGATATGAATGTTGGAGGTCTCGGTGGGACCGAAGTGCAATGGCAAAGGCAGAACCGCGTTTCGGTGATTCTGATCAGTTTCATTCGTGATTCCGAGATGAAGTGATTTCATCACAGAAACTTGGCACGGCCATCTCGGTGGGACCAAGAGCCGTTTCAGTCAGACCGAAATGTTAGGGTTTGGCCGTGGCAGTGTCTAGATGAACTCGATGGGTCCGGATAGATAGAATTTGGTGGGACCGAGTTAGCTTGAAAGGGTTTTGGACGCATTTGGATAAAGAAAGTGGTCGAGGGTTTTGGAGCAATATCACTAAGCACTTGAGCAACCAGATGATTATCTACACCTCATCCCCTTTTAATAGTATTGGACTCAATGTGATCTTGGATCACTTAACCAAAAATGAAGAGTCTCGAGCTTTTGCCAATTCATGTCCTTAGCATTTTGAGGGGTCCACATTCCCTAGTCCTTGCGATGCCAATCAATGAACGCCTTGAAATCTTTAACTTGAATGATATTAGTTCAATGAGATATATGTTGTTATTAATTACCAAAACCACCCCGGGATTAGTTGCACTTTCAGTCGCGTACTATAATTTCACTATGAGGACCATGCGAATAATTAGACTAAGGCTTCTGCAATATCCAATCTCCGGCTACATCCATGTTGCTAGCAAACCAAATTTCCCTTTCCTTTAGCATGTATGTAGGAACATGAAAGATTGGGATCAAATTATGTGCCCCTTTCCTAGCGCACATGCACCTTGTTGTATTTTCTTTAATAATGACATAAATTACACGAAAGTGTGCGTGTAAAATTGATAAATATAAAATACTTGTTACTATGGTAATACAAACATCAGTACTGCTTAGTACACTACTAACATAGAGTAGTAGTATCCGATATGGCGAGAAAATACAGACCCTCCTTGAATGCCGATGTATCTCGCTGTCAAGTCAACTGGTTGAAAGTCAGTACTCCCATTAATCCGCTCAACACTCTCGTAGCCGCTCACGGCTCCTCGTCTTTTCTCACTCGAAAACCCCTCTTCAACTATGTTTGAATCACTCATCTTCACACATACTCATTTCATATCACATCCTTTGTAACAATCTTGCCTTTTTCACTAAAAGACATCGTAGCCATGTGAAAAATGCCGCCCTTCGATACGTCGAGTTTCTATATCGCTCTACCTCCAATAAAAAAACTTGAGGCATTTACAAAACACCTCCACCTCCTCCTAAAAAACCTTAGAGTTTCATATGCGGGTGGGTGCGGCCCTACACAAACATCAATAGCACCGGCTTTATAAAGTTCGTATCCCCCTTCATAGTTCTTCCCAAGCAAAGATGAAGGTAAGATTTAAACAACCATGTACAACATCAAATGTGACACCTCAGGAAGTTACAACCCAATTATGAGGGATATCAAACGTGTAATATATCCCTATTTTGCTCTCAGGGTCTTAACTACCACTGCTTAACTTTCAATTTGACAGGGTGGTCGAATTTGTGTCCACGTCAAACGCTCGTTTCACTCAAATTGACGTGTAGTTAAGAGAAGAGTACACATTATTTAGAAAAGAGTAGTGTGAGTGATGCGTCAGGAAAGTCTATACACGTTGATGTCGTATCCATGCAAACAACGTATCCCTTAAGGGGCAAATTTGCCAAGCTACCCAACTACCCTCCTCCACAACAAGGTGGTTACTTGGGATGCGAGTCCAAAACCATATGCAATCCAAAATGAGATAAAAAAAAAGACAAGTTGTTGTCCTTCTATATAAAGTACTCATTTCATCCTACTCCCTCCGTTCGGAATTACTTGTCGCACAAATGGATGTATGTAGATGTATTTTAGTTTTAGATACATCCATATCCGAGACAAGTAATTCCGAACGGAGGGAGTATAATATAAGACTTTTCTTACATGTTTGCATGCCCATGAAGTAAGAATTTTTTGAGAAATTTAAGAACGAAAATATTGATGGTGTACAGGGAGAAGGAATGAAATCTTTGTTTTTTAGGATGAGAATGAGAAAGTATGAATCACAAACCAAAGTTGTGGACTCATCAATCGAAACTGACTGCAGCCATCCGATCAGCATCCAAAGGCGAGGATAAGGGCCACGCTGCATATTTTGCAAAAACACTCTCTTCCCCAGCCTGCCCGCCCCCATCCGATCCCCCAATCCCTTTTCTCACTCCGATACGGGCGGGGCCCAAACCCTAGGTCGCCGGCTCCTCCCGAAGCGAGTCTAGCTGATCCGTTTGTTCTGCACAAGCTCTGCCGTGTTTCGCCGCTGTTTCCTCTTTAGAGGAAGAAGAAGAAGAAAGAGAGGGATCTGGTCGACTGCCGTCGTCGGCGATGGGCGACGGCCGCGGCGGAGGGTCAAACCGCCCCGCGTGGCTGCAGCAGTACGAGCTGGTGGGTAAGATCGGCGAGGGCACCTACGGCCTCGTTTTCCTCGCGCGCCTCAAGCCAACGCATCCCCAGGCTGCTGGCCGCCGCGGCTCCCCCATCGCCATCAAGAAGTTCAAGCAATCCAAGGAGGGCGATGGCGTCTCGCCTACCGCCATCAGAGAGATCATGGTAACTCATCGCCGCCGCCGGTTGCTTCATTCCTTCGTGGCGTTCCAGACCCTGGCTATATAGGACTGTAATCTCTCTCCCTGCGCTTGCCCTTTGATTGCAGCTCCTGCGCGAGATCAACCACGAAAATGTCGTCAAGCTCGTCAACGTCCACATCAACCACGCCGACATGTCCCTCTATCTCGCCTTCGATTACGCCGAGCATGACCTCTATGTATGCAACTCCCGTCCCCTGCTTATATGTGCCTTTTTCATTCCTGTCGACCTCTTAGTATGAAATTCAAATCCAACTCTCTCTACGGAATAGTTAATTAACGAAGCACTGCTCTATCCGCAGGAGGTTATTCGGCATCACAGAGAGAAGCTTAACCTCTCCATTAACCAATACACAGTTAAATCCTTGCTCTGGCAACTGCTCAATGGCCTCAACTATCTCCATAGGTATGTCTATATATATTTTCTATTAACAAGTCGACAAGCATGATTCTCCACAAGCTGTGATGTCTTCACTGTAAATATATGCAATGTTTATCTGGGTCAATCCTATCAAAATCTGATCTATCCTACCTGTCTCCCCTCCTGCAGTAACTGGATTATCCATCGAGACCTCAAGCCTTCTAATATACTGGTATGCTGCTTCATGCCTCACGCTGATACGCAAATCTGTCCAGTATTGTCTCTTTTGCTTGCTAAGCATGCTGCAATGGTGTGCCCCAGTAGGTCATGGGAGAAGGAGAAGAACATGGAATTATAAAGATTGCTGATTTTGGGCTGGCTAGGATATATCAAGCTCCACTAAAACCACTAAGTGACAATGGGGTGAGTAGCTCTATCTACATTCCTATTTCTAGTAATATGAGGGAACCAAAGGATGGTACTTTGGTAATGGAATGTAGTCATTCACTCATTCCGCCAAGTTACCACTGGTATTCTCAGGTTCCCACTATTCTTATAGTCTCAAAGCTTATAATTGGCAATTGCGTGCAAATATATTATCACACAGTGCACCGATTTTGAATGTTTGAGTTCAAGTATCTGAATGCAATCTTGGCCGTTGATTGGAGTCCATTGGCGGCCTAGGAGGATCCACATTAAATCCCATAATATACCCTCTTAAACCTTCTAAATTTAACTCTAATTGTACATTAATTACGGCACGTAGTAGTATTATTTTGCACAACACTGCTTCATGAATAGCTGAGGTGGTATGGTAGATTTCTGCAGTACTTTTGACACTGTGCAATGTATTATGCTAATTCCCTGATTTGAAATAAATTTCAGGTTGTTGTAACTATCTGGTATCGTGCACCTGAGCTGTTACTTGGAGCTAAACACTACACAAGTGCTGTTGGTATCCTTGTAGGGAGAGAAAAGCAGATCCTTTTACTATCTATTTTTCTTCATTAATTCTGTTATTCTCTTAACCATCTCCAGACATGTGGGCAGTTGGTTGCATTTTTGCCGAATTGCTTACACTGAAACCACTGTTCCAAGGTGTTGAAGCAAAAGCTACTCCAAACCCTTTTCAAGTATGGGCAGTTGCACTCAGTTAGTTAGTGTTGCCATCTTGTTTTTAGATTACATCACTAGACTAAAGTTGTTATATTTTACATGATGATCATGTCTCAAGTAATTTTCCTCCGTTATGCGATTGGTATATCTCACAGTTGATTTACACGTCTTGTAGCTCGATCAACTGGACAAGATTTTTAAGGTCTTAGGTATGTATTCCTTGTTTTTGCTTGTCTTGTTTGATTTGTCATGCTCATCAGAAATATACTCACGATAATAACCCAACTCTTCTGAAGGTCATCCTACGGTCGAGAAGTGGCCTACCCTTGCAAATCTTCCATGCTGGCAAAATGACCAGCAACACATTCAGGGGCATAAGTAGTATGTTGGACATTGTTGAGCTGCTCTAAGAAGGCTTAAATATCTCTTTTATTATTATTTAACTTAATATACTGTCATATTTCCCTTGCAGTGAGAACACAGGTCTTCATACTATTGTTCACTTGCCGCAGAAGGGTCCTGCATTTGACCTTCTCTCGAGAATGCTTGAGTATGTCTCTTGCTCTCTAGTTTGTTGGAGTCAACATTACGTTGGTTGATGAACATATTTTTTGTTCTTTTTTGTACTATTATGTGTTGGTTTATCATCCTAGTATTCCTCATGTTTCAGGTATGACCCTCGAAAGCGTATTACAGCTGCACAAGCTTTGGAGCATGAGTAAATAATTAATACCTTCACCTATTCTTTTCCCCCTTTCGCGTGTTTGGATGCTTCTGTTTCCATATCTGTATAACTATTAACTAGTTCTTAGCTGATGCATACCTTAAATGTCCGCCCCTATTAACTTTAAAAAATAGCCTTCCGACAAACGCCCCATATTAAGATAACACATGCTAGCCCTTCCGCCAAAATGAAGCACTTAATTAAGTGCCTTCCGCCAACATGGAGCAAGCCATTTAGTGGCTTCCGCATAAGATGCTACCCTTCCGCCAAAACATGCTATTTAGCACTTAATTACTAGTTAAAACATGCTAGCCATTTAGTGGCTTCCGCCGAAGATGCTACCCTTCCGCCAAATATGTTAATTAGTGCCACTTAATTAGTGCTTCCGTCAAACATGCTAGCAGCTTCCGCCAAACTCCTTCACCTTCCGCCAAACAGGAAAAAATTAGCAGCGGCCTTCCGCCATCCGGACGGAGAGGAGGGATACATGGTGGCTTTTGATTGGCCAGATGGATTTCCGGACTCCCGCAAAGCTCCCCCAGGTTTGCTACCAGTTTGCCGGAATTCAGACATCCGGACGCGTCCGCGGACGTTTGAGGGATAGCACTGGATGGCAAGTGTCCGGACTCCCGCAAAGGACATATACGGATGATTTGAGGGTCCACGTTGGAGATACCCTTAGAAGCAGTCTGGAATTATTCTTGGAATCATGTCTATGTTTTAACCTCGAAGTTTCCTTTATTCACATATAAAATGGTTTTAAAACAAGGGGCTGCCTTCTGATTTCCGTTATTACAAACAATTAGGAGTTCGTTACAGCAGGAAAAAAACAAAACAGAACAGAATTCGTGTTATTTCCTATTAGAAGAATGCCGAAATGGATCACAAGCATAAAGCAAAAGCGGCCAAAACCTGGAACCAAAGGTTCTTCTGGTAGGATTGATCTGTACCTAATGTTGTCATTGCTAATTACACATAACTTTTAACCATTGAAACAATGCCGATTTGAGATAAACTCATGTCCTAATGCTGTAGAATATTTTAAATATACAGGGAACACGACAAAATCATAGTTGTAATGCGGCGATATTGGCGATTACAGTTTAATATGTCAACTCTTCTGATATTGGGGAATAAAGTTTGATATATCAACTCTTCTGAATACATCCACCTCTTTGCTAGGTACTTCCGGATGGACCCGCTACCTGGACGAAAGTAAGTTATGTATGAATAGAGTCTCAACTGCCTCTACTTTAGAAAGTGATGGTTTTTCTTGTCGCTGTGCCTAAAATGTCTCTCTGGTCAGTGCACTTGTACCATCTCAGCCAGGCGAGAAAATTGTGACATATCCTGTTCGTCCAGTAGATACCTCAACAGATTTTGAAGGAACAACAAGCCTTCAACCAACTCAACCGGTAATAGAAGCTTTGTCTCTGCCTAAATCTTAATTTTCCAATCTGTGACCTGATTAGTGGAAAGCTTTTTTTGATAGAGAAGAGCTTAGTGGAAATCTTTTTTTAGAGAAGATTAGTGAAAAGCTTGTGCAATGAATGTGCTTCTTATGGAGATTTAGATTTCTTCCTTGTAGCAAAATCATCTTCCAATGGCGCAGACCATATTTAATCAGTCAGTCAAGTTAGATGTAGGCATCGCAAGGCTTGTTTCTTGTTTAATTTCCTCAGAAGATTTGTTTCAGTCCCACTTTGAGTGAACCAAAGAATTCTTAAGAACTGCCGTGCTATGATCTGTAATAACATGATGCATTCATGTTTCAGCCATCGGGAAACGGACCTCCAGGAGGCCAGCCTGTACCAAGACAAATCCCAAGGCAAATGCAACAGCCTATGGGTGGTATGCAAAGAATGCCTCCTGGTGCAAACATGGGTGCCTTTGGCGCAGCACCCCAAGCAGGCATGGTTGGGATGAATCCCGGTAACATTCCAATGCAGAGAGGCGCAGGTGGCCAGTCTCATCCACACCAGGTTTGTTGTATATTTTAATTATGTTATGTTCCTAGCTACTGTTGTTTGAATAACGCTTGTGACGATCAGTAAGCCGTTTGATTTTCTTGGCGTTGACAGTTGAGAAGGAAGGCTGATCAAGGGATGGGGATGCAGAACCCTGGGTACCCTCAGCAGAAGAGGCGCTTCTGACATCCTCCCTCCTAGGCACCGACTGATATAAATCTACTCATGGCATCATCATGTATGTACATCTTCCAGATAGATATGCATCGTCTGGTGGCCATGTAAGCTTGTTGTTGTAGATTTATAGTGCTTATCTGCTAGCTTGGTAAGTTAAAGTAGCTGTAAGGGTCATTGTAGAGGAAATTTGGATGATTGCCTTTTACAGCTACTGCGCTAAGCTGCTCTATGCAGAATATTGACATTCTGAATTCTGAATATACAAGACAAGCTGGTAGACATGCTAGTTTCATTCTTCTGCTCATGTTGGAAGATGAGTGGTTTGGCAAAAAGTCAGTTTGGAGGACGAGCTCCAGTGAGCCCTATATTTTGAATAGTGCCAAAATAATATTGAGGTTTCAAAAAATTCTGAAAAAATTCAACATGTTTATATGGATGCATTGTTTTGGGAATTATGATGCATTGTTTTGGGAATTATGTATGTAAAGCACAAAGAAATTAGTGAGAATTGAGGGTCAAGATGTGATTACTTAAACATCTCCTCG
>NC_041380.1:368342707-368409539 GCF_002162155.2 Triticum dicoccoides | reverse complement strand
TTGAGAATAGTTATCTCTTCACTAAGGGCAACTCCAACGAGGGTCACCAAAATGGGCCTCACAAAAGTATGCAAACATCTCCACGGACAGATATAGCAGAAGAGTCCATTCAATCGCAGGCATCAAATGCTGGTCCCATTTCAAACGAATCTTAAAAAAGAGAGACGAAATTCACACTAAACTAGACGATATTTGTCAAATTTTGATATATATTATTACCCTTGCGGCCCACCCCTTGGTCGCGAGCCAGGGCCACATGGACTCCATGAGATCCCCTCTCATGGCTGCAATGCTTTATGAAATTTCCTGGATTTGAAAGTTACAGACGTATTTTATTTGATTTGTTTTGATAAAAAACTGATTTTTCTGAAAACTCTAAAAAATAGCAGAATACAGCAACTAGATTTTTTTTTTGAATTGAGGGGCATGCCCCC
This sequence comes from Triticum dicoccoides, assembly GCF_002162155.2. NCBI lineage: Eukaryota > Viridiplantae > Streptophyta > Magnoliopsida > Poales > Poaceae > Triticum > Triticum dicoccoides. The sequence continues at coordinate 368,409,105 of NC_041380.1, read as the reverse complement.
GATTTCATTTCATTGCATGAAAGGAAACCAATAAAACAGATCAAGTATTCTTTAGATTTCATCCAGCCCCCAGATGTCCTACCATGACATCCAGGCATCAGCAACTAGACAACCAAGAGAATAAAGCTTGCAACTAAGAAAAACTCAACACTTATCACAAATGCATACCCAGGTGAGAGGTAACCACACAGGGCTCCTCTCCCCCCCTCATCACCACATATTCTCCACGGAGGACAGAAATTCAACTAACATTACAGACATAATTACTCCCCGATGTCAAGACGTTTCACCATGGGCGCCCATCCTCTGCTCTTGTTGAAGAAACCGTTCGCAACATCAACCAGCAGTGCTGCGACGGCCCGCAACATCTGTTGCCCTTCTTTTCTCTGTAGACCAGCCCAGTAAGACATCCAATAAGATATTTGAAAGAACAACACACTAGGGTCATGAGGGTAAACATGATGAAATGTAGCAGCATTTCTGACTTTCCACAAAGTCCAAAACACCGCAGAAACACCCACTGCTATTGTTTGCCTAATATTCTTAGGAAATTTTTCTACCCAGGCAGTAAACTCTTCTATCTTGCATGGAATATCATGAATTCCAGTTACATTCCTAACCACACCCCACACAAACTTAGCCACCACACATGTACAGAAAAGATGATCAACCGTTTCTGGATAATCACAGAAACTACAGTTTTTATCCTTTCCTTTCCAGTTTCTTTTCGCCAAATTGTCTCTAGTTAGGACACTATTCTTAAACATCAACCACAAGAAAACTTTAACTTTCAGCGGTATCCTTGCCTGCCACAATTTCCTATGAGGCCAGGCAGCCTGATCCGTTTTTAAAGCAAGATACAAAGATCTAACTGTGAATCTACCAGATTTAGTTAGCAGCCAGCTACATCTATCCTCTTGATCATTTAAAACTACTTTACTGCATAGATTTTTGAGCTCATACCACATATCAGCCGTGTCTCCCCATAAGACTCTTCTAAATCTAATCAAACTCATATTATCAGATAGAGCTTTGGCGACAGTGAAATCTGAACTAAAGGTTAGCAAATAAAGTCTAGGGAACTGCACGCTAAGAGGTTTGTCTCCTAGCCATATATCACTCCAAAACATAGTCCTCTCCCTATTACCCACCATCTTCCTACAATATTGCAGGAAAATTGGTTTAACCTTCATTAGACCCTGCCAGAAATGAGAGTGACCAGGTTTTTTCTTGCTATCTCTAAGGGTACATCTACTTAAGTATTTCTTTCTCACTAGATCTTGCCACACACCACTACCATTTTCGAGTTTCCAGATCCATTTGCACAGTAAGCAGATGTTCATAATTGTTTATTTGAACAATTGTCTGGCCTTAAAGTTAATTTTCACAAGAGTGAGGTTTTTTGTTTTGGTGAAGCTAAGGACAAACATGACAATTACTCTACAATATTTACTTGTGCTGTAGGAAAACTTCCTTCTAGATATTTAGGTATGCCTATTAATGCAATTAGATTATGTAATAGTGACTGGAATTGGGCTGAGGAGAAAATGGAGAAGAAGCTAAGTGTGTGGAAAGGGAGGTACAGATCGTATGGGGGGAGATTGATTTTAATTACCTCTAGTTTAAGCAATATTCCTTTGTATATGATTTCTCTGTTTGATCTACCCAAAGGTCCTAGTAAGAAGATGAACTTTTTTATGAAAAGAATGTTATGGCAAGAGGAGGGAGTTAAAAAGTACCATCTAGTGAAATGGGAAGATGTCTGTAGACCTAAAGAGATGGGGGGTTTAGGCGTCTTAGATCTTGACATTATGAACATACAGCAACTAGATGTGGGCATTGAATTAATAGGTTAGTCTAGAAAAATAATACTCCCTCCGTTCCTCAATCTAGTGCGCATAGTTTGCAGCACACGTACCAATGTATGCGCTGGCGGAAGCTTTTGGACGAGAAAGCCCTGAGCCCTCACACGCTTTGTCCCACTCCCAGCCCATGCCATATGTTCCCAAGTAGTACTACAGTACTAGTAGTACTAAGTGGAGAAGAAAGTGGCAGCGTGCCGTTGATGCGCCGGCGGCGTGCCCTCGTAACTCGCTGGACGCGGAGACGCCGGCCGAGGACGCGGCAACGCCGGCAGCGACGAAGGCATGCTAGCCGGGGACAGAGTTACATCGGAGATGCCGACCGCGGACGTGGGCATGCAGGCCGTGGATGCGGTGACACCGGAGACGCCGACGGTGGACTTGGTGACGCCGGGGTCGTGTCAGGGGGGACGCACGAGGTTAGGACTTGCCAGAAGATCGCGGTGTCAAGCTAGTCAACGAGCAGTCAGAGACGCCGGCGGGAGCCAACCTTCCGTTGTGGTCAACGTGGGCAAAGGGCATGCCTCCTGTGTGTACAGGGCGTCCAGCCAACCCCTATCGCCGCCATTGTCAGGCGGCTCCCCATCTTCTTGCCCGTGGCACCATACATCATCTTCTTCCTCCATCTTGAACTTCCACCGCCGTTGCTTGAATCCCGCTGGGCCGCTGCAGTCCTGACCACCTGGACGGCCGGCATCGCCTTCTCCTACGGCGGCACAAGCATCCTCCTCTCCACCCCCCGCCTCCTCCGTCCATCACGCCACTGAACGCCGCGGCGGCGCCGCCTCCACCACCTCTGACCTCTTCCCCCGCCACGATCTCTTCAAAGGATAGCAGTCGCATGCGCTAGGCGAGTAGATCGGCGATGTGGAGTTCAATCGAGATGCATCTGCGGGAGGAGGGGATAAAGCGAACAGAGGAAGGAGCGAGCGGGGGACGAAGCGCGTCCTTGCGGTCTGGGGATAGAATCGTCCAGAATCGCCCACGGGTGCTAATGCGCACTACAAAGTGGAATTTTCGTCAAAATTTTATACGCACTAGATTGAGGAACGGAGGGAGTAAAAGATAATACTAAAGCTATGCAATAATAATATAAAAATAGCATGACACAAGCAAACAAAAGATACATTTGAGACGTATCATCTATTTAAAACCGGTCATTTTTCACTCAGAGGTGTTAGTGAGATGTAATTTGCGCCAACTTTGCGCTTTTAAGGATTTGTGACGCCTCAAACTCCTTCAATTTACACTGTGGTCCAACGCAGCTTCTTGAAGTTAGCTCCCTGGAGCTAGGGTTCCCGACATGGCTCCGCTTCGTGGAGCACGATGTCGGAGGTCATCCGATTAATATCCGCTCAACTCTCATACCCCTCCTAACCATAGGACGAATCTAAATCTTGATCCCCTAAATTCTCATTCTCTAGTTGTAATTATCCCCAACCAAACATTGTTGTGAACTCATTTGAAATTAAACCATGGATTTAAGGGCATCTTTGTATTCCATGATAGGAAAACCAAATGAATAGAAAATTTAAAGGAGTTAGACATCAAGTCTTGTAGATTCCTAGAGGAATCAGAAGCGCATAAGTTGCAAAAAAGCAACACGCTCGTTTGATGCTCTACATAAATTTTGCTTGAAGAGAGAACATAATGTTTGAGCAAAGCCTTCTAGTCCTAAAAAGTAGGGTTAGGCTAGAGTTAAAATACACAAGATCTTGAAATCAAGTCATGATTCTCACATGTGGATAGCTAACCTTCACACACTCATGCTCATGACTAGTTCTTTGATGATATTCCAGTCATTTAGATCTTTCTTTGCTGACTGTCCCATGTCAAATTTGGTATGCCCATCCTCTCTTGACATTATCATCATGCTTTAACCATCTGCTATGCAGTGACGCTTCTGGGAAGCCGCGTTGTATATGCCTAAACCATCTCAGACGATGCTGGACAAATTTCACTTCAATTGATGCTACCCAAACTCTATCACATATATCATCATCCCAGAGTCGATCCTATCTTATGTGGCCACATATCTGCATCTCTATTACATATCACTATTGGACATGACGCCTTTTAGTTGGTCAACACTCAGCATCATACAACATCATAGGTCGAATCATCGTCCTATAAAGCATGTCTTTAGCTTGGCATTCTCTTGTCACAGAGGATGCCAGAAGCTTGGTCCACTTCATCCACCCAACTTTGACTGGATGGCTCACATCTTCATCGATATCATCGTCTTTTTGCAGTATTTACCCCAAATATTGAGAGGTTTATCTTTACAACTCTAACTTTCTATTAACCCTCGTCTAATGATAGCACCACACATCCGCATTCAACATACACCATGTGATAAGGTTTGCATATCCATTGTGACCTCATCCATCACAGAAACAAAAAAGATAAGGACTCAAAGTTAACCCTTGATGCAAACCTATTTTAATAGGAAATTCATTTATGTTGCCATCACTTGTTTCATATGGGGCCTAAAATTCTCTAGAACTCCTTTGTTCCAAACAGAGCCTTACGATCACTATTAGTGAGGTGCCTTCCGTGATTTTTGTAGCATTTAGCGATTTATGTGTTGTACCTGTATTTTAGGGCTGCAACGTTTATTCAGTGGGAGGAGACGTTTCCGTCGACGACGAAGTCGCGTGTGGTGACTTCGTTAATCTAAAAGTGTTGTGTCGACTCAGTATATTGAAGGTGCTCATAGGGATAAGATGTGCGTGCGACCATGCGTGCGTTCATAAGGATGAGTGTAGGTGAGCATCTGCATTCGTAATGTGTTATAAAAAAGGGTTGTATCCGTTTTTCCAAAAGTTCGGTGGGGAAGATGGCATTTGCGAACATCTTGCATGTCATTTTTTTAGAACGCATGCCATTTTTACATGATAGTCTCTCTTAGGAAGGAAAAAATACGGCAAAAAGGTCAAAAACTATCATAAAAAGGCGTTTGTTATGACTTGAAATTGCCAGACAAACCCGTTCGCTTGCCATCCAGCCCCAGCGACCGTTCGCGAGGTAGCTTCTTTTTAGGGGTGTTCACGAGTTAGTTTTTTTCTTTGGTTTTTTAGATAAGTCTGCGAGTTATTTTTCCCGTAAAATAAAACAAAACAATGAAGTACTCTGGGCTTGCCATCACTTGTTTCATACGGGGCCTAAAATTCCTCTAGAATTCCTTTGTTCCAAATGGAGCCTTATGATCACTATTAGTGTGGTGCCTTCCGTAATTTTTTCAGTATTAGCGACTTATGTGTTGTACTTGTATTTTAGAGTTGTGATGTTTATTCAGTGAGAGGAGACGTTTTTGTCGACTACAAAGACACTGCAGTGACTTTGTTAATCTAAAAATGTTATGTCGACTTAGTATCTTGGAGATGCTCATAAGGATAAGGTGTGCATGTATGCGTTTATAAACATGAGTGTATAATAATGTGTTATAAAAAAGGGGTTGTATCCGGTTTTCTAAAAGTCTGATCGGGAGGATGACATTTACGAACATCTTACCTGTCATTTTTGTTAGAATGCATGACAGTTTTCTTAGGGGCACGTGACAGTCTCTGTTAGGAAGGAAAAAATACGGAAGGAACAATCATAAACTGCCATAAAAAGGAAAATGATTATCATCCACTGACGGATTGCTCCCAAACGTCAACCGTCTTCATCGTCTACCATGTGTACATGTGCCCACGTCCGTTGTCCACCTTTCTTTTCCTAGAAACACCACAATCCTATTGCTCTCGTCTCACCCGAGAACAGTTGCTGGGCGTCGGCTCGCACGGGCATCGGTTGTAAAAGACTATAAATTTCTGCAACCAGACCTCTATTGCAGAATAATTCTGCAACACAACCTTTATTGCAAAAAAAAAATCTGCAAATTTCCTGACTTTTGTAACAAGATTTTTGTCACAAAAATTTCTGCGACAAGACCTCTGTTGCAAGGGAAAAAAACCTTGTAATAAGACCTTTGTTGTAAAAAAACTACAACTAGACCTATGTTGTAAAAATTTTTGCAACATCACCAATGCTGCAAAAGTCTTCCGCAACATCATCTATGTTACAAAAAAATGTAGATGAAAAAAAAAACTACAACACAACCCTTGTTCGCTCGTACTACACGCGTCCCATGTGACATGTGCCCCTAACTCCTCATGGCTCCCCTCAATTTTTTCTGCAACAACACCAATGTTGCAGAAGTTTCTCCTGAAACATAAGCTATGTTGCAAAAGAGTGAAGACAAATTTTTTCAACAAACCTCCGTTGTAAAAAAGTCTTGCAACATGACCTCATTTGCAAAAAAATTCTACAACACGGCGTCTTTTAGAAAGGTAAATAGCGGTTATGACGTTTGCAACAAGCATTCTGTTGCGGAGCTTGTTGTGCAACACCGCTCTTGTTGTAAAAGGGAGATGACCCTCGTGGATGGGTAGATCCAATGGACATCCCCGCGTCCATCCAACAGCCAGCGAGGCGGCATATATTTTCTAGTTATCCGCCGTGGCGTTCGTTATGACTTGAAACTGCCAGACAAACCCGTTCACTTGCCATCCAGCCCCAGCGACCGTTCGTGAGGTAGTATTTTTTTCTAGGGGTGTTCACGAGTTAGCTTTCCCGTAAAGTAAAGCAAAACGACGAAGCACTCTGGGCCTGGGCTTGTGCCGAAATTCAACCGAAAGCGAGATAGAAAAGCCCAACGAAGCCCAAGGCTTGTCGTGCGGTGTTGCTGTCGGAATCGCTTTCTGGAGAAGTAAACGGAAGCAAATCAAATCGAATTTCAATCCAATGCGCAGACATCTCTACACCTCTTCCCTGTGGGAGGCGGAGGCGGAGGCGGTGCCGGAGCGGCCGGCCCCAGGACTATATTAGGAGGAGGAAGCGGCGGCGAAGGTTCTTGTTCCGCCCGCTGCTTCTCCCTGGATTCGATCTATTGATACGCGCTTCCGGCGGCCCGCAGGTTCGCGTCGCTCCCGATCCCCTTTCCGCGAGTGGTTCCAAACCCTTGTTCGATTCGTTTCTCAGATCTTAATCTTCTAGGGCTATTCCAGACCGATCCTCATGGCCGGCTGGACCGATTCCGGCGGCAGCCGGGGGCGAGGAGGAGGAGGAGGCGGCGGCGGCTTCTCAAACCGCGGCGGCGGCAACGCCAACAACAACACCATGTGGAGAGAGAGAACGCCACCTCAGCCTCAGCCTCAGCCGCCGCCGCAGCCTCAGCCGCCGCCGCAGCAACAGCAACAGCAACAGCATCACCACCAACAACAGCACCATCAGCAACAGCAACAGCATCACCACCAACAACAGCACCATCAGCAGCAGCAGCAGCATCTCTACCGTCCTGTCAACCACAATGACCACTCCTCGCAGCACCCGCGCCACCCACCGGCGGGGGAGCTGGACCGACACCAAGGGCAGGGAGGCTCCTCCACTTCCACCCGGCGCCCGCGGCCAACTCGTCCACCACAGCCTCGCCCCACCTTCACAGACCACAAGCCGTCTCCTACCTCCACACCCAATGCCAACGAACCGGACGACAAGGCCAGGTGCAATGCTGCCAATTTCGAGTGCAACGTCTGCTTTGACATGGCAGACGACCCCGTAGTCACCAAGTGTGGCCATCTCTTCTGCTGGGACTGCCTCTACCAGTGGCTCCATGTCCACTCCAACCACCGCGAGTGCCCTGTCTGCAAGGGCCAGGTCGCTGACGATGCCATTATACCCATCTATGGACGTGGCGGCTCTGCAGCGTCTGTTCACGCCGCACCGCCGAGGCCCACTGGGGCCAGAGTTGAAAGCTCCAGACAGCAGCAGCTGCAGCAGTTTGCTGCTTCCAACTTGAATATGATGATGGACGAAGATGATGAAGACGACGACCCCTTTCTCGAGGAGATTAGTCTTCGTTTTGGAGTTAATTCGCTGAGAGGTGGTATGATGATCATACCCGATGATGACATCGAACAAGATTATGATGACTACACTGATCCCTACCTCCACCGCAACTTTGATGAGGTATATGGCCTTGATTTAATGCGACTCCCATTGTTTAGATCTGCTGACGCCGCTGAAGCCGTGATTGGCTCTTCCCGGCGACATGGTCATCATAGTGTTTTTTCTGATGACATTATGGATACATTCTTTGACAACACAACCCATCAGGAGCCAGATTTTGGTTACCGCGGTGGTCGGCGTCAGCGCGGGAGAGCAAGAGGAACAACATCTGCAGATCATTTCAACGATCACATCGTTGGCATGGTGTTGGGGAGTAGCTTGAGGATCGAGGACAGCAGCGGTGCATCTTACCGTGACACCGGTGCTGGTCCTCATCATCATATTAATAATACAGGTGGTTCCTCTCGGCCTAATGGTGGATGGGAGAGAAGAGGAAGAAGCAACCGTAATTCGAATTCCGGTGGTGGAAGAGGAACGCAGAATAGCAGGAGGCAAGGAGCAAATTACAATTGATCATGGCCTGAAAGTGGCAATCAAATAAATCCAGCCTTGAATTATTCTTTCTTCTGATTCTCTGTTCTGTTACTTTTGTAGTCGCCCCATCTGGGCACCTTGATAAGCATATATTTGACTATTGGGGTGAATGTTTCTTCTCGTTGATGCAATTAACATTACATGTGGTTATATACTCTTTGCCATTGCTTGCTATATCACTTCATGGTATGATTCTATTGATGCTATAGATAATTTGATTGGAAGTACTTGGCAGAAGGTGGTCATGCTGTTGATCCTATGTAAATGGTAGTAGTTTGATTCTTGCTTGTTGGGTAGAATTAGGAAGTAGTATGACCAGGACATGTCTCTGGAAGAAGAGTAGGACTATATAGCAAGATGGCAAGAAACTTACAAGAACTCGGCCTAGTTCCAACAAACAGACTCAAAGCCAACTACTGTCTAAACTATCACTATCCATCTCTTTGGCAAACTTCCAGAGCTGAAATTCAGAAAAATGAGATTGGCCAATTCAGGCTCCTTCGCCTGGAGCGCCAGATTTCTGAAAACCGGGCACCGTGCCGTTTCCATACGCTCCAGGCGATTAAGATAATCAGAGTGTCAAACTCCCTCCCTCTTGCTGCACTTGGGAATCAGGTTTCTAGCGTGCAGCCACCAGGGTCCTAGACTGTCAACAGGGAAGAAGTTCTGTTCTGAAGACATGGTACCAAACCTGTTGAGATCTTGCAGACAGAGATAACAGGAAGCCATGTCATCTTGAAGGCTATGCTGGACTCTGTGATCCAGATCCTGTACTGAATGCCAAACGAAAGTTTTGCAAGTGTTGGAAAAGGGGATAGCCACGACCTCTGCATCAAGCGATGAATACCATCCCTCCAGATGCAATTAGCAGTACTGAATCTAATCTGTCCGGGCGAAATCCCTGGCCGGCCGCATCCGCGGCGATGCCCGAGGGCGCCGTGTTCCTCCTTGGAGACGTCTGACAGGTCTAATCCCCTACTCCGCACTCCCCCCTTCCCCCTGTTCTTCCGGGTGAAAGCCCTAACTTTGTTGGGCGGAGGCGGCACCGGCGCCCTCGGCGTCGTATTCTTCTTGAAGACGCCGTTTTGGGAGGTGCTCGTCGGTGGGCGCTGTTGGGGTGCGGGTGGTGGCGTCGGTGGTGCCCTCTGTCCTAGTTGCTGCTTTTCCTCCTCTGTTTGCTGGATGTGGGGAGCGGTGGTGTTCTGCTTGAGGAGAAGCGCCGGTAGCTCGTCTTGGGTGCGCTGACCCACTGTATGTGGCCATTTTCCGGCGGCATCCACCATTGTTCTTGGGGAACTTTATCATCTCGCGACGGTACGGCACCTTCGATCTAGGCGAGGAGGTTGTGGCCTCCTTCGGAGATGGATGTTGTTGGATGTGCCGTGCCGGGGTCTGTAGTAGCTTGGTGATGGCGTTCCCCGATGGTGCGGGTCTGCCTTTCTCCTCTTGAGCCGCGTGTTCTTGTTCTCGGCGCTTTGTTCACGGAGGAGGACCTCGGCGTCTACGACTTCATGCTTCATTGCTGCTTTCCAGCGCCTTTGTATATTTCCGCTCTGTGTTTTCTTTCTCGCTGCCTATGGGTGTATGCTTGAAACCCTGGCCGGTTGATTGCTTTATTAATTCAAAGCCGAGCTAGGCTCAAGCCCTATCTCGAGCCTTCTCTCTAAAAATCTAATCTGTCCTTGGCACAACAGCTTGTAGACAGAGATACTCTGTAAGAACCAGTTGGGCGGCTCCAGCGCCAAGAGAACTTGCAATCCTCACCTGCATTCCTGCTAGTGCTGTAGACCGCATCCCAAAGCCGATCGAACATACTAGTCCTGGACAAGGCCAGCGGTGGAATGAGGGCTACCAGCAATGTCCAATCGAATCATCAAATGTACAACAAGGAGATTGTGCAGTGCTTCTCGAATGAACTCAAACGATCGACTAGGAAATACTCCTTATTGTCCCAGGCTAGGAGTATATAGTAAACAAAAGGAAATACTATATGGCTAGAACTCGAACGAAAGCTTCAGTGAACTAGTAGTAGAAGGACTAAAGGAGCTAGCTAGGAGGGGGCGCCGCGGTTCAGTTGTCGTCGCCGTAGGCGAGGAAGCGGTAGCGCTCCTCGTAGGGCCCGTCGAAGTGGAGGTCCGCCTCCAGCCACTTGGGGTACCGGACCAGGTCGCCGGCCACGAAGTGCATGTACTCCTCGCCGGTGGTGGCCCCGGCGGGGAGCACGCGGACCTCGCCGGCGACGATGTACACGAGCTGGTCCACCTGCCAGTCCCAGGCCAGGTGGCAGCGGCCCCCCGTGCGCCACGTCGACCACGTCTCCATCGCTCGCAGCGCCTCCACCCGCTCCTGCGCCGCCGCGCCGCGCACCACGCGCACCTTGTACACGTCCTCCACGGGGCGCCGGCCCAGCACCCGCCCGTCTGTCGCTGCTGCTGCTGCTGCCCCCGCCGCCGCCGCTAAGCCGCACCTCCTCCTCCTGCTGCTAGCGGCAGCGCCGGTCACGGGGATGCTGACCGAGATGGGAATTTGGGGGAGGTGGGCGAGATGGCATCCCGCCCAGGCCGTTCCTGCTGCCATCTCTCTTGCTCACGCTGACTGCTACGCTCTCGTCTCGCCTTGCCTGCTTCCTTTACCTTATCCTCCCTCCCTCCTCGCTCGGCTATGGACGGGGCATATATTTACGTCTTTACCAGTCTCCAATTAGTTATTTAGTGCCTTGGGGTTGGGGGTGTAACACGGAGTTAGTTGGCGAACGTTCGCTAGGCGGATGGCAATCACGAACAATTAGCTGTAGGAGGGTGACAATTTCTGGAGACTAGCATGTCACTGTAGTGAATGCATTTTTTTTTAAAAAAATTGCAACGGCTGCGATCTGGGAGTTCCTTCTTAGTTACCCTTCAAAGGAATTTTACATTGTCTTTTTTTTTGCGGGAAAAACTTCCAATCTATTTATCTTTAATTATGGTAGTACAACGAACACTAGAAATAATAAAAATTACATCCAGATCCGTAGACCACCTAGCGACGACTACAAGCACTGAAGCGAGCCGAAGGCGCGCCGCTGTCATCGCCCCTCCCTCGCCGGAGCCGGGCAAACCTTGTTGCAGTAGACAGTCGGAAAGTCGTCGTGCTAAGGCCCCGTAGAACCAACGCACCAGATCAGCAACCGCCGCGGATGAAGAGTGTAGATCAAAAGGATCCAATCTGAAAACACACGAACGAAAACGAACGACGAACAGATCCGAGCAAATTCAACAAAGACAGATCCGCCGGAGACACAACTCCACACACCCACCAACAATGCAAGATGCATCACCGGAACGGGGCTAGGCGGGAAGACCTTTATTCCATCTTCAGGGAGCCGTCACCATCTCGCCTTCCTGAGCAGGACACAAACCCTAATAAAGCTCAAAAAAAATCTAAAAATGGAGCCCTCCCACCGGCAAGGGCCGAGATCCACTCCGCCTCCATGGCTATAGGGCCACCGGAGACGGGATGGACCGGCGCCGGCGCCGGTGGAAGGCAGAAAGCTAGGTTTTTTGGAGGCGGCGGCTAGTGATACAAAAGCTCACGCATAGGTTCAGGCACAAGTCCGAACCAGACAATATTCACACTCTGATTTCTACTCCCTCCGTCCCATAATGCAGGACTTTTTTTTGAAACTACTAGCAAAGCTAGATGATGAGCTGCAGTATTGCACTCTCTTCTTATATTTCTGATAAGAAAATCATCTTGGTTCTTCAAGGGCTTGATTTCTTCAGATATTCTCCGCAACTTTTCTTAAATACATCTATTTGTTTCTGCTGACTCCAACAACAACAACAGCAACAACATTACCCAACTCCAAAATAGTAGGGGTCCGAGGAATATCATTCACAATTTTCATACCTAGTACTCCCTTCGTCCCAAAAGCTTGAGATACTTATTTCGGGACGGAGGGAGTACAACACAGACCCTTTGCTTCAGCTTCTTCGACATGGATTTGAAGCAGCTAACGCCACCACGTCCACAACACCACCAATCCAAGAAAAGCATCCCATAATTTTCCATTTTTAGCGTTGGCATTCTAGCTAGTCATTCCCAACAAACGAACAAAGTAGAGTAAATACTGTGATTTCTTCAGACTAAACCACAAATATGAGCGTGTCATGCCATCAGTAGAAACATCAGTATTTACATCCCACAATCCTAGAGTAGAACAGAATAGATATGCGCTTCTAACTAGGAGGAGCACCCCCTCTTCAGAAACGCATCTCCTCTTGCGAATCATTCATACTACAACAAATCTGTCGACCACATCAAAGGGCAGCCACAGGGCAGACACAAAAAGGAAAAATGAGGTGCCAAGAAACACAGACGAGCCATCCCTGTTACTCTTTACGCCGATGTCGAAGCTAACCGCCCTGTAGCTCGCATTTCATCCAGAGTCGTCGCTAGCCAGTCCAAGCCTTCGTACAGGCCATCGCCTTTAAGAGCACATGTGCCTTGGATGTGCCAGATGCGGTTGTTCAGGTCATACAGACCAAGACCCTCACATACTTCCATCGGGGTCATTGCTCCCCTCTGCATTCACAAGACACACAGGCACTACATGATTAAGCATACAAGGAGTGAAAATAAACCTGTTTTCTAAGGCAGAATAAACTCTTCCTTTTCACAAGTGAAACTGAAAATATCAACAAAAGGCTACTTCAGCCCTACATAAATGCAGCATGTCCATATATGTAAACAATGTAAATCCCCTACAATCTGCAAACTCTTTATATATGCACGCAAGAAGCAAGTCCAAAACAACCAGTCTTAAGGCAGAGAATTATAATCTACTAGTATTCTACACAAACCACACCATCTTGAACAAGTGCACGTGATACCAAAAGAAACCATGACAAGCATACCATGTCTTGCTTGTTAGCAAACACCAATAATACACTGTTGAGCATAAATGGGTCATTGATTATGGCCTGCAAGAGATAATAGATTACAGTAAGTTAGAGCACATATCACAACAGATATTACCACAGAAACAGGAACAGGTTCTCGATAAGAAATGCCATAAACCTGAAATTCAGCCCTGGCTCTTCCAATTCTATCCCTGTCGAGGGAATCGACCACATAGATCTGCAAGTTAACAAACGCAACAGAGAAAGCTTACATCTCAAGAAAGCAGTGTCATATCACAAATCACTATGCCCCATCAATAAATCAAAGGCGAGTTCTAGCATGATCCACAAAGACGAAGGTCCTAGGCTAGGTAGGGAGATGTGTAGTAACATCCAGACACTTATCCTGTTTGGCTAACAATTCTACCATGTCTGTTTTTGGTGCCTCAGCAGCTAAGAGCACTAACGTATGCAAATATCCACAGTAGATAAGCTAATTGACCATCTTTCCTGGTGACTGCTACTGAACTTGTTCATAAATCAGATGGGCACAAAAGAGAAGCAAGTAAAGAATGAAACAACTAACTGGAGGAAAGGAACTTATAGCTTTAGTAGTCCTATATGTTCCTATGTTGAATCGCTACTTAAAATACAACGAAACAACAAGCAAGCATATGGAATGAGAGTAATGACCAGAGCATCCGTGTTGTTGAAGTAGTGCCTCCACAAGGGCCTCAATTTCTCCTGGCCGCCCACATCCCACACAGTGAACACTACATTCTTGTACTGAACCTTCTCAACATTGAAACCTGCCCACGAATGGATTAACTAGCAAAGTAGTTCAAGGGCTTCGTGTTTAGTCGTATGAAAGCACACTGCACGAGCCCAAAATTAGTTAATAAGTAAAGAGATAGGCAGGCAGGTATGTTGTACCAATGGTGGGGACGGTGGAGAGTACTTCGCCAATGTGTAGCTTGTAGAGTATGGTGGTTTTACCGGCTGCATCCAACCCAAGCATCACCACCTAGCATAAGGCAACAGGCCGTTCCATTAGAATCGAGGAGCACAACGAATTAGCTTGGATCTTCGTGCCCTCTGAGTATCTCTGATGGTACATGGATGGTATGCATACATAGTGCGATGAAAATAGCAACTAACATGACAGAAAAGCAGCTAGTAAGAAAGCGAGCATCATCACATCACATGGTTGAGATGTAAAATCTGCTAGCTCCTCAGTTGTATGTATTCATCAGGATGAAAACAAATCAAATCAGACAGAATCATATGAAACTAATAGTAAATCAAAGGAGGAGCGGATCGATATGTGCTCTGATCGAAGGTCGACCGATCCATTCGCCCAACAAACTAATTAGGAGAAGAGAGGAGAGAAGAGGGCGCACCCGCATCTCCTTGTTGCCAAAGAAGGCATCGAAGAGCTTGCGAAAGGCCTGGCCCATCTCCCTCCCTCCTTGGATCAGGAGAATCTGGCCGGCTGGTCGGCCGCCGAAGAGGATGGGAATGGACCGGCTTCTGGAAGTTTCTGCTGCGTGTGTGAGGTTCGGGGTAGGATCGATCGGCCCCGCCCCTGCCTGCCTGCCTTGCTTCCTCTGGTCGAAGTCGGAGCCGGAGACGACGGGGGAGGAGGAGGAGGAGGTGGAGATGCTGAGCTCACTGGCGTTGGGGGGTGGTAGCGGATGCCCAAGGAATAATCTGGGCCGTCTACTTTTACGTGGGCCCCAACGACCATGTGAGCGGGTTGCAGTTAGGTTAGGTCGGGTTAAGCTGTTTTTTTTTGCAACTGGGTTGGAGAAGTATCACCTTTTTCTTTAACTGATTCTAAAAATACTCCCTCCGTTCCGAATTACTTGTCTTGAATTTGTCTAGATATGAAGGTATCTAGCATCCGTATCTAGACAAATCCAAAACAAGTAATTCGGAATGGAGGGAGTATATATTATTTTGACAACCTAAAAGAAAAGGCCAATTCTTTATTCTGAAATAGAAAGAGCTTTATGTATAATTATGCATACGAGAATTGCGAGTAGCTCAGATGGTTAGGTTCCTTACGGTGAAACCAGTCCACCAAGTTTAAAGTCCTAAACTTCGACACTGGTGCTCGTATTTTCATGTATTTATCAGAGACTTTCTCGTGATGTTAGGAGGAGACGTTCCCGTCGACTACGAAGACAGGTGTGCACGTGTGTGTTCTTAAGAGTAAGTGTATCTATGTGTATGTGGGCTTCTACATTTGTACCGTGTTAAAAAATTGCACGCAGGACAAAATGAGCTTTGTGTAACTTTAATTTACACCAAATTAGCTTTTTTGCTCATAAAAGGTTTTCATTAATTAAACAGAGTCATTACTGCCCTGTCGACAAAGGATGTCAACCTCCTCAGGAGCACTACGAAGCCATACAGCGGTTTGGGCAATAACCACCCCCTCCTTCTGGGTGAGTGTGTGGCTAGCTTTGTTTTGCTCCCGTTTGATCAATGTTATCTCACGCTATGGGCCTGCACTGAGCTGCCGGATATCTCCAACCATTGCAACCACCAAAGACCTATTGGCCTTGGAGTCATTGTTCACGTGGGCCACCGAAGAGCAGCCCGTCTTCACGATGAGTCTGTTTGGACTCAGCTCAAGGGCCAGAGTCACTCCCTCCATTAGCACCGCCATCTCCACCTCAAGGGCGCTCATACATATGTGAATGAAGCGACAAGATGAGTAAATGACAACACTTGCGTGATCTCGGAGTATCATTCCAACACCTCCTATGCTCTCCTCTTCCTTCCATGCACTGTCCATGTTCAGATTTACCCAACTGAATGGTGGCTTTCATCATCGCTCAAGAGGTCGTGTGCTTGCAGTCATCATTTTACAGAGCCAAACTAGTTATATACCTGTGTGTTAGCACGGAAAAATGGAACCTTCAATAAAAATGTTCATCCAAATCAAACAAACTCCAATGACAAATTTTATCTCCCTCGCCCTCATGCAGAAGCCTCAATTCATCCAACATTCAACGTAGCTCTCATGTGCAGTGTCTATCAAATGATAAATGTCGGTATTTCCCCAAAGAGGAAGGGGTGATGCAGTACAACTACGGTAGGTATTTCCCTTAGTTATGAAACCAAGGTTATCAATCCAGTAGGAGAATCAAGCAACACTATGTAAACGGTACCTGCACACAAAGAACAAATACTTGCAACCCGACGCGTAAGAGGGGTGGTCAATCCCTCCACGATAAAAAGATAGACTAAATTGTATGAGATTGGATAAATAGATCTAGCAAGAACACAAAATAAAGTAAGTAAAGAAAAAGTACAACAAGGTATTTTGGGGGTTTTGGAAATATAGATCTGAAAACAATATGATAAAAGATAGACCCGGGGCCGTAGATTTCACTAGTGGCTTCTCTCGAGAAAATAGCGTACGATGGGTAAACAAATTATTGTTGGGAAATTGATAGAAGATCAAATAATTGTGAAGATATCCAAGGCAATGATCATGTATATAGGCATCACGTCAAATATTAGTAGACCGACTTCTGCCTGCATCTACTACTATTACTCCACACATCGATCGTTATCCAGCATGCTCTAGTGTATTAAGTTCATGGAGAAACAGAGTAATGCAATAAGAATGATGACATGATGTAGACAAGATCTATTCATGTAGGAATAGACCCCATCTTTTTATCCTTAATAGCAACGATACATACATGCCTCGCTACCCCTTATGTCATTGGGTAAGGATACCGCAAGATCGAACCCATCACAAAGCACCTCTTCCCATTGCAATAAAAAATTGATCTAGCCGGCCTAACTAAACCAAAGATTCAGAGAAGAAATACGAGGCTATAATAATCATGCATATAATCGATCAAATAAAACTCAAATAATATTCATGGATTTAGATCTGATCATAAACTCAAACTTCATCGGATCCCAACAAACACACCGCAAAAGTCATTACATCAAATAGATCTCCAAGAACAACGAGGAGAACATTGTATTGAGAATCAAAAAGAGAGAAAAGCCATCTAGCTACTGCCTACAGACCCGTAGGCCTATGGTGAACTACTCATGCATCATCAGAGGAGCACCAATGAGGATGATGGACCCCTCCGTGATCGTGTTCCCCTCCGGTAGAGTGCCGGAATAGGGCTCTAGATTGAATCTCGTGGTTCTGGAACTTGCGGTGGTTGGAATTGTGTTTCGTCGACTCCTCTAGGGTTTCTGGAATATTTGGGTATTTATAGAGTCGAGAGGCGGTGGAGGAGACGTACCCCTGTGGCCCCACAACCCATCAGGGCGCGCCTGGGCCTCCTGGCGTGCCCTGATGTCTTGTGGGCCCCACAGACCTCCCCTCTGGTGCTTCCTTGGCTCCCAAGTTGTCTTCTGGTCCCAAAAAATCTCCAAAAAGTTTCGCTACATTTGGACTCTGTTTGGTACCGATATTCTGCGAAGTAAAAAACAAGCAAAAAACAACAACTGGCACTTGGCACTATGTCAATAGGTTAGTCCCAAAAAATGATATAAAGTTGCTATAAAATGATTGTAAAACATCCAAGAATGATAATATAACAACATGGAACAATCAAAAATTATAGATACGTTGGAGACGTATCAGCATCCCTAAGCTTAATTATTGCTCATCCTCGAGTAGGTAAATGATAAAAACAGAATTTTTGAAGTGGAATGTTGCCTAACCTGTTCATCACATATTATTTTCTTTTGTAGCATGGACATTTGGACTTTTAGATGGTTCAAAGCAATAGTCCATATTTGACATGAAGACTTCAATACTCAAGCATATCAACAAGCAACCATATCTTTCAAAATATCAACACTAAAGAAGTTATCCCTAGCCCATCATGCTCAATCATTGATCCATTCACGAAACACACTTGAGTATTAGCTACATCCAATGCACAAGTGTTGTCATAGTGCTCCCTAGTTGGTGCTTTATAAGAGAAGATGGAGACTCAAATAAAAATAAAAATTGCATAAAATAAATAGATAGGCCCTTCACAGAGGGAAGTAGAGATTTGTAGATGTGCCAGAGCTCAAAGCAAACATTTAGAGATAAATATTTTGAGAGGCATGCTTTTCCTGTGAACGAAAACGACTGAGTAGTTCCCAGTACTTTTCATGCTAGATACATCATAGGCGGTTCCCAAATAGAAAATAAAGTTTATTCCTTTTCCCACCATTCTTTCACAATCCATGGCTAGCTGTATCCACGGGTGCCTTCCATACCAACACTTTCCAAGGAATTTATTATTGAACAACATAAATATATTTTTTGCATTTCGGGACTGGGCATCCCTATTACCTTTGCCACACTCTTGTGCAATGGTAAGTGAATAAACACTCATCTTGAGAATAACACATCTAGCATGAAAAATATTGGCCACATAGAAAGGAATTTTATTTTGAAAATTAGAGTTGGCACATACAAATTTACTTGGAACAACACAAAAATACCACATATAGGTAGGTATGGTGGACTCATATGGCAAAACTCGGTTTAAGGATTTGGGATGCATAAGTATTATTCCCACTTAGTAGAAATGAAGGCTAGCAAATAGATTGAGAAGCAACCAACCAAGAAACAACAATTCTCATAAACCAACGTTAAGCATAATTAACACCGAATAATGCACCACAAGTAGGATGTAATTTCATTGCATAATTATTGACTTTCGTGCTTGCATAGGGAACCACAAACCTTAACACCAATATTCTTACTAAAGCACAATTACTCACCAACATGACTCACATATTACTATCTCCATATCTCAAAACTATTGCAAGGAATCAAACTTATCATATCTAATGATCTACATGAAATTTTTTATTATATCCTTCTTGAATATTAATCATATTAGGAGTGATGGGCACATGCTTCTCCGTACTGATTCGTATGGAATTAGCCCGACCCGGCGATCAAATTCTTGGTGGGAATCATCAACTTTATAATGTTTTAATAGCGGCTCATGCTTTTTTAATGATCTTTTTTATGGTTATGCCGGCGATGATAGGTGGATTTGGTAATTGATTTGTTCCGATTCTGATAGGTGCACCTGACATGGCATTTCCATGATTAAATAATATATCATTCTAGTTGTTGCCACCAAGTCTCTTGATCTTATTAAGCTCATCCTTAGTAGAAGTGGGCAGCGACACTGGGTGGATAGTTTATCCGCCCTTAAGTGGTATTACCAGCCATTCTGGAGGAGCTGTTGATTTAGCAATTTTTAGTCTTCATCTATGAGGTATTTCATCAATTTTAGGTTCTATAAATTTTATAACAACTATCTTCAACATGCGTGGACCTGGAATGACTATGCATAGATTACCACTTTTTGTGTGGTCCGTTCTAGTGACAGCATTCCTACTTTTATTATCACTTCCGATACTGGCGGGGGCAATTACAATGTTACTAATCGATCGAAACTTTAATACAAACTTTTTTGATCCCGCGGGAGGGGGAGGCCCAATATTATACGAGCATCTCTTTTGGTTCTTCGGTCATCCAGAGGTGTATATTCTCATTCTTCCTGGATTTGGTATTATTAATCATATCATATTGACCTTTTCAAGAAAACCGGTCTTCGTGTATCTAGGCATGGTTTATGCCATGATAAGTATAGGTGTTCTTGGATTTATAGTTTGGGCTCATCATATGTTTACTGTGGGCTTAGATGTTGATATGCGTGCCTACTTCACCGCAGCTACCATGATCGTAGTTGTGCCCACAGGAATCAAAATCTTTAGTTGGATCGCTACCATGTGGGGAGGTTCGATACAATACAAAACACACATGTTATTTGCTGTAGGGTTCATCTTTTTGTTCACCATAGGAGGGCTCACTGGAATAGTTCTAGCGAACTCTAGGCTAGACATTGCTCTACATGATATTTATTATGTGGTTGCACATTTCCATTATGTACTTTCTATGGGAGCCATTTTTGCTTTATTTCCTGGATTTTACTATTGGGTGGGTAAAATCTTTGGTCGTACATATACTGAAACTTTAGGCCAAATCCATTCTTGGATCACTTTTTCGGGGTTAATCTGACCTTCTTTCCCATGCATTTCTTAGGGCTTTCGGGTATGCCACGTCGCATTCCAGATTATCCAGATGCTTACGCCTGATGAAATGCTCTGAGCAGTTTTGATTCTTATATATTCGTAGTTGGGATTCCTCGTTTCTTCGTAGTTGTCGCAATCACTTCAAGTAGTGGAAAGAACCAAAAATGTGCGGAAAATCCTTGGGTTGTTGAACAGAATCCAGCCACACTAGAATGGTTGGTACAAAGCCCTCCGGCCTTTCATACTTTTGGGGAACTTCCTGCGATAAAAGAGACAAAAAGCTAAAAAAAACCTCTCCTAACTATGAAGGAAGTTTCATAGAGATAGGTGTGGGGAAATAAGTTATTCATTTGAAGAGTTAGTTGGCTGGCCTACCGGCCCGCAGATTAGGTTGGCTTTTATCGTCAAGTGAACTATGTAACCAAAGCGATTCCTTCTTGGTGGAGATAGGTGGGTCCTGGTCCAACCTAAGTCACTTTGAACCTGACGGGTCATTCGTTCGTGTGGAGAATCTCTCTCCTTACTTAGGATTTCATTATCTTCGAGGCTAGGCATATTCATATGTCGAAGAAGGGGGAAGTGTCTCCATTTACGCTCATAGAACCTGGAAAAAAGAATATATCGTCGTTTAAGGACCAAGGATGCGATGTGAGAAGCATAGGTCGGAGTAGCAGGAGTATGCGACAAGCAGTTGCATGTTTGATGTGGGTCTGTAACGAGATGAATTATAATACTTGGAATCCTCGCGGTATAGCTGCCACGAGGGCTCTTTCCCATTTAATAGATTCATTCCTTCGTTACAGCGGTTGAGGGTACTTGTCGTTCAGAGATGCTATCAGAGTAGGAAAGTTAGCCAAGTTATCCTGCCTAGTTTAGATAAAGCACCCTGATCATACCAGATGCAACCCGATCATATACTACTTGTGAATCCAAAATCCTTAAACCCAGTTTTGCCATATGAGTCCACCATACCTACCTATATGCGGTATTTCCGTGCCGTTCCGAGTAAATTTTGTTGGAAATATGCCCTAGAGGCAATAATAAAAGTATTATTATTATATTTCCTTGTTCATGATAATTGTCTTTTATTCATGCTATAACTGTATTATCCGGAAATCGTAATACACGTGTGAATACATAGACCACAATATGTCCCTAGTGAGCCTCTAGTTGACTAGCTCGTTGTGATCAACAGATAGTCATGGTTTCCTGGCTATGGACATTGGATGTCGTTGATAACGGGATCACATCATTAGGAGAATGATGTGATGGACAAGACCCAATCCTAAGCATAGCACAAAGATCGTGTAGTTCGTTTGCTAGAGCTTTGCCAATGTCAAGTATCTCTTCCTTTGACCATGAGAGCGTGTAACTCCTGGATACCGTAGGAGTGCTTTGGGTGTATCAAACGTCACAACGTAACCGGGTGACTATAAAGGTGCACTACAGGTATCTCCGAAAGTATCTATTGTTTTATGCGGATCGAGACTGGGATTTGTCACTCCGTGTAAACGGAGAGGTATCTCTGGGCCCACTCGGTAGGACATCATCATATGCGCAATGTGACCAAGGGGTTGATCACGGGATGATGTGTTACGGAACGAGTAAAGAGACTTGCCGGTAACGAGATTGAACAAGGTATCGGTATACCGACGATCGAATCTCGGGCAAGTAAAATACCGCTAGACAAAGGGAATTGTATACGGGATCGATTGAGTCCTTGACATCGTGGTTCATCCGATGAGATCATCGTGGAACATGTGGGAGCCAACATGGGTATCCAGATCCCGCTGTTGGTTATTGACCGGAGAACGTCTCGGTCATGTCTGCATGTCTCCCGAACCCGTAGGGTCTACACACTTAAGGTTCGATGACGCTAGGGTTATAAAGGAAGCTTGTATGTGGTTACCGAATGTTGTTCGGAGTCCCAGATGAGATCCCGGACGTCACGAGGAGTTCCGGAATGGTCCGGAGGTAAAGATTTATATATAGGAAGTCCTGTTTCGGCCATCGGGACAAGTTTCGGGGTCATCGGTATTGTACTGGGACCACCGGAAGGGTCCCGGGGGCCCACCGGGTGGGGCCACCTGCCCCGGGGGGCCACATGGGCTGTAGGGGGTGCGCCTTGGCCTACATGGGCCAAGGGCACCAGCCCCAAGAGGCCCATGCGCCTAGGGAACCCTAGAGGGAAGAGTCCTCAAGGGGGAAGGCACCTCCGAGGTGCCTTGGGGAGGATGGACTCCTCCCCCCCTCTTGGCCGCACCCCTTTCTTGGAGTAAGGGGCAAGGCTGCGCCTCCCCCCTCTCCCTTGCCCCTATATATAGTGGATGGGAGGGAGGGCATCCACACCTGAGCCCTTGGCGCCTCCCTCCCTCCCGTGACACCTCCTCCTCTCCCGTAGGTGCTTGGCGAAGCCCTGCAGGATTGCCACGCTCCTCCATCACCACCACGCCGTTGTGCTGCTACTGGATGGAGTCTTCCTCAACCTCTCCCTCTCTCCTTGCTGGATCAAGGCGTGGGAGACATCGTCGAGCTGTACGTGTGTTGAACGCGGAGGTGCCGTCCGTTCGGCACTAGGATCATCGGTGATCTGAATCACGACGAGTACGACTCCATCAACCCCGTTCACTTGAACGCTTCCGCTTAGCGATCTACAAGGGTATGTAGATGCACTCTCTTTCTACTCGTTGCTGGTCTCTCCATAGATAGATCTTGGTGACACGTAGGAAAATTTTGAATTTCTGCTACGTTCCCCAACAGTGGCATCATGAGCTAGGTCTATTGCGTAGATTCTTTGCACGAGTAGAACACAAAGTAGTTGTGGGCGTTGATGTTGTTCAATATGCTTACCGTTACTAGTCCAATCTTGTTTCGACGGTATTGTGGGATGAAGCGGCCCGGACCGACCTTACACGTACTCTTACGTGAGACAGGTTCCACCGATTGACATGCACTTGGTGCATAAGGTGGCTAGCGGGTGCCAGTCTCTCCCACTTTAGTCGGAACGGATTCGATGAAAAGGGTCCTTATGAAGGGTAAATAGCAATTGGCATATCACGTTGTGGTCTTGCGTAGGTAAAGAAACGTTCTTGCTAGAAACCCATAGCAGCCACGTAAAACATGCAAACAACAATTAGAGGACGTCTAACTTGTTTTTGCAGGGTATGCTATGTGATGTGATATGGCCAAAAGGATGTGATGAATGATATATGTGATGTATGAGATTGATCATGTTCTTGTAATAGGATTCACGACTTGCATGTCGATGAGTATGACAACCGGCAGGAGCCATAGGAGTTGTCTTTATTTATTGTATGACCTGCGTGTCATTGAAGAACGCCATGTAAACTACTTTACTTTATTGCTAAACGCGTTAGTCATAGAAGTAGAAGTAGTTGTTGGCGTGACAACTTCATGAAGACACGATGATGGAGATCATGATGATGGAGATCATGGTGTCATGCCGGTGACATGATGATCATGGAGCCCCGAAGATGAAGATCAAAGGAGCTATATGATATTGGCCATATCATGTCACTACACTATTTGATTGCATGTGATGTTTATCATGTTTATGCATCTTGTTTACTTAGGACGACGGTAGTAAATAAGATGATCCCTTACAAAATTTCAAGAAGTGTTCTCCCCTAACTGTGCACCGTTGCTACAGTTCGTCGCTTCTAAGCACCACGTGATGATCGGGTGTGATGGATTCTTACGTTCACATACAACGGGTGTAAGACAGTTTTACACAGCGAAAACACTTAGGGTTAACTTGACGAGCCTAGCATGTGCAGACATGGCCTCGGAACACGGAGACCGAAAGGTCGAGCATGAGTCGTATAGCAGATACGATCAACATGAAGATGTTCACCGATGATGACTAGTCCGTCTCACGTGATGATCGGACACGGCCTAGTTGACTCGGATCATGTGATCACTTAGATGACCAGAAGGATGTCTATCTAAGTGGGAGTTCATAAGATGAACTTAATTATCCTGAACATAGTCAAAAGACCTTTTGCAAATTATGTCGTAGTTCACGCTATAGTTCTACTGTTTTAGTTATGTTCCTAGAGAAAATATAGTTGAAAGTTGACAGTAGCGATTATGCGGACACTAGAACGCTTATGTCCTTAATGCACTGCTTAGTGTGCTGAACCCCAAACGTCGTTTGTGGATGTTTCGAACATCGAACATACACGTTTTGATAACTACGTGATAGTTCAGTTAAATGGTTTAAGTAGAGGCACCAAAGACGTTTTCGAAACGTCGCGGAACATATGAGATGTTTCGAGGGCTGAAATTGGGATTTCAGGCTCGTGCCCACGTCAAGAGGTATGAGACCTCCGACAATTTTCTTAGCCTACAAACTAAGGGAGAAAAGCTCAATCGTTGAGCTTGTGCTCAGATTGTCTGAGTGCAACAATCACTTGAATTGAGTGGGAGTTAATCTTCCAGATGAGATAGTGATGTTTCTCCAAAGTCATTGGCACCAAGCTGCAAGAGCTTCGTGATGAACTATAACATATCAGGGATAGATATGATGATCCTTGAGGTATTCGCGATGTTTGACACCGCGAAAGTAGAAATCAAGAAGGAGCATCAATTGTTGATGGTTGGTGAAACCACTAGTTTCAAGAAGGGCAAGGGAACAAAGGGATACTTCATGAAACGGCAATTCAGCTGCTGCTCTAGTGAAGAGACCCAAGGTTGAACCCAAACCCGAGACTAAGTGCTTCTGTAATAAGGGGAACAACCACTAGAGCAGAATTACCCTAGATACTTGGTAGATGAGAAGGCTGGCAAAGTCGATAGAAGTATATTGGATATACATTGTGTTAATGTGTACTTTATTAGTACTCCTAGTAGCACCAGGGTATAAGATACCGGTTCGGTTACTAAGTGTTAGTAACTCGAAATAAAAGCTACGGAATAAACGGAGACTAGCTAAAAGTGAGCTGACGATATGTGTTGGAAGTGTTTCCAAGTTTGATGTGATCAAACATCGCATGCTCCCTCTACCATCAAGATTAGTATTAAACCTAAATGGTTTATTGAATCTCGATCGTAGTGATACACATTTTCATGCCAAAAGATATAAGATAGTAATGATAGTACCACTTCCTTGTGGCACTGCCATGTAAGTCATAATGGTATAAAACGCATGAAGAAGCTTCATGTTGATGGATCTTTGGACTCACTCATTTTTGAAAAGTTTGAGACATGCGAACCATGTCTATTGGTGTATATGCATGAAGAAACTCCATGCAAATGGACCATTCGGACTCACTTGATTTTGAATCACTTGAGATATGCAAATCATACCACATAGGCAAGATGACTGAAAAGCCTCGGTTTCAATAAGATGGAACAAGATAGCAACTTGTTGGAAGTAACACATTTTGATGTGTGCAGTCCAATAAGTGCTGAGGCATGCAGTGAATATCGTTATGATCTTACTTCACAGATGATTCGAGTAGATGTTGAGAATATTTACTTGATGAAACACAAGTCTGAATTATTGAATGGTTCAAGTAATTTCAGAGTGAAGTAGAAGATCATTGTGACAAGAGGATAAAATGTCTATGATATGATCATAGAGATGAATATCTGAGTTACGAGTTTTGGCACACAATTAAGACATTGTGGAAATTGTTTCGCAATTAATACCGCCTGGAACACCATAATGTGATGGTGTGTCCGAACATCATAGTTGCACCCTATTGGATATGGTGCGTACCATGATGTCTCTTATCGAATTACCACTATCGTTCATGGGTTAGGCATTAGAGACAACCACATTCACTTTAAATAGGGCACCACGTAATTCCGATGAGATGACACCATATGAATTATGGTTTAGAGAAACCTAAGTTGTCGTTTCTTAAAAGTTTGGGGCTGCGACGCTTATATGAAAAAGTTTCAGGTTGATAAGCTCGAACCCAAAGCGGATAAAATGCATCTTCATAGGACAACCAAAACAGTTGGGTATACCTCCTAATTCAGATCCGAAAGCAATATGAATTGTTTCTACAATCGGGTCCTTTCTCGAGGAAAGGTTTCTCTCGAAAGAGTTGAGTGGGAGGATGGTGGAGACTTGATGAGGTTATTGAACCATCACTTCAACCAGTGTGTAGCAGGGCACAGGAAGTTGTTCCCGTGGCACCTACACCAATTGAAGTGGAAGCTTATGATATTGATCATGAAGTTTCGGATCAAATCACTGCCGTGCCTCGTAGGGTGACAAGGATACGTGCTACTTCAGAGTGGTACGGTAATCCTGTCTTGGAAGTCATGTTGCTAGACAACAATGAACCTACGAGCTATGGAGAAGCGATGGTGGGCCCGGATTCCGATAAATGGCTTGAGGCCATAAAATCCGAGAGAGGATCCATGTATGAGTACAGATGGATTTCAAAAGGAAGACGGACAATGATGGTAAATGTCACCATTAAGAAAGCTCGACTTGTCGTTAAGATGTTTTCCGACAAGTTCAAGGAGTTGACTACGATGAGATTTTCTCACTCGTAGCGATGCTAAGAGTCTGTTGGAATTATATTAGTGATTACTGCATTATTTATGAAATCTTGCAGATAGGATGTCAAAACATTGTTTCCTCGACGATTTTCTTGAGGAAAGGTTGTATGTGATACAACCGGAAGGTTTTGTCAATCCCGAAAGATGCTAATAAGTATGCAAAGCTCCAGCTATCCTTCTAAGGACTGGAGTGAGCATCTCGGAGTTGGAATGTATGCTTTGATGATGACCAAAGATTTTGGGTTTGTACAAAGTTTATGAGAAACTTGTATTTCCAAAGAAGTGAGTGGGAGCACTATAGAATTTCTGATGAGTATATGTTGTTGACATATTGATGATCAGAAATGATGTAGAATTTCTAGAAAGCATATAGGGTTATTTGAAAGGTGTTTTTCAATAGAAAGCCTGGATTAAGCTACTTGAACATTGAGCATCAAGATCTATAAGGATAGATCAAAATGCTTAATAATACTTTCAAATGAGCACATACCTTGACATGATCTTGAAGGTGTTCAAGATGGACCAGTCAAAGAAGGAGTTCTTGCCTGAGTTGTAAGGTACGAAGTTAAGACTTAAAGCTCGACCACGGCAGAATAGAGAGAAAGGACGAAGGTCGTCCCCTATGCTTAAGACGTAGGCTCTTCAGTATGCTATGCTGTGTACCGCACCTGAAGTGTGCCTTGCCATGAGTCAGTCAAGGGGTACAAGAGTGATCCAAGAATGGCTCACAGGACAGCGGTCAAAGTTATCCTTAGTAACTAGTGGACTAAGGAATTTTCTCGATTATGGAGGTGGTAAAAGAGTTCGTCGTAAAGGTTACGACGATGCAAGCTTGACACCTATCCGGATAGCTCTGAGTAGAGAGACCGGATACACATAATGGAGCAATAATTTAGAATAGCTCCAAGTAGAACGGTTGTTTGGAATAGCTCCAAATAGAGCATGGTAGCTGCATCTAGGAGATGACATAGAGATTTGTAAAGCACACACGGATCTGAAAGGTTCAGACCTGTTGACTAAAACCTCTCCCGCAAGCAACATGATCAAACATAAAACTTATTGAGTGTTAATCACATAGTGATGTGAACTAGACTACTGACTCTAGTAAACTCTTGGGTATTAGTCACATGGCGATGTGACCTGTGAGTATTAATCACATGGCGATGTGAACTAGATTATTGACTCTAGTGAAAGTGGGAGACTGTTGGAAATATGCCCTAGAGGCAATAATAAAAGTATTATTATTATATTTCCTTGTTCATGATAATTGTCTTTTATTCATGCTATAACTGTATTATCCGGAAATCGTAATACACGTGTGAATACATAGACCACAATATGTCCCTAGTGAGCCTCTAGTTGACTAGCTCGTTGTGATCAACAGATAGTCATGGTTTCCTGGCTATGGACATTGGATGTCGTTGATAACGGGATCACATCATTAGGAGAATGATGTGATGGACAAGACCCAATCCTAAGCATAGCACAAAGATCGTGTAGTTCGTTTGCTAGAGCTTTGCCAATGTCAAGTATCTCTTCCTTTGACCATGAGAGCGTGTAACTCCTGGATACCGTAGGAGTGCTTTGGGTGTATCAAACGTCACAACGTAACTGGGTGACTATAAAGGTGCACTACAGGTATCTCCGAAAGTATCTATTGTTTTATGCGGATCGAGACTGGGATTTGTCACTCCGTGTAAACGGAGAGGTATCTCTGGGCCCACTCGGTAGGACATCATCATATGCGCAATGTGACCAAGGGGTTGATCACGGGATGATGTGTTACGGAACGAGTAAAGAGACTTGCCGGTAACGAGATTGAACAAGGTATCGGTATACCGACGATCGAATCTCGGGCAATTAAAATACCGCTAGACAAAGGGAATTGTATACGGGATCGATTGAGTCCTTGACATCGTGGTTCATCCGATGAGATCATCGTGGAACATGTGGGAGCCAACATGGGTATCCATATCCCGCTGTTGGTTATTGACCGGAGAACGTCTCGGTCATGTCTGCATGTCTCCCGAACCCGTAGGGTCTAAACACTTAAGGTTCGATGACGCTAGGGTTATAAAGAAAGCTTGTATGTGGTTACCGAATGTTGTTCGGAGTCCCAGATAAGATCCCGGACGTCACGAGGAGTTCTGGAATGGTCCGGAGGTAAAGATTTATATATAGGAAGTCCTGTTTCGGCCATCGGGACAAGTTTCGGGGTCATCGGTATTGTACCGGGACCACCGGAAGGGTCCCGGGGGCCCACCGGGTGGGGCCACCTGCCCCAGGGGGCCACATGGGCTGTAGGGGGTGCGCCTTGGCCTACATGGGCCAAGGGCACCATCCCCAAGAGGCCCATGCGCCTAGGGAACCCTAGAGGGAAGAGTCCTCAAGGGGGAAGGCACCTCCGAGGTGCCTTGGGGAGGATGGACTCCTCCCCCCCTCTTGGCCGCACCCCTTTCTTGGAGTAAGGGGCAAGGCTGCGCCTCCCCCCTCTCCCTTGCCCCTATATATAGTGGAGGGGAGGGAGGGCATCCACACCTGAGCCCTTGGCGCCTCCCTCCCTCCCGTGACACCTCCTCCTCTCCCGTAGGTGCTTGGCGAAGCCCTGCAGGATTGCCACGCTCCTCCATCACCACCACGCCGTTGTGCTGCTGCTGGATGGAGTCTTCCTCAACCTCTCCCTCTCTCCTTGCTGGATCAAGGCGTGGGAGACATCATCGAGCTGTACGTGTGTTGAACGCGGAGGTGCCGTCCGTTCGGCACTAGGATCATCGGTGATCTGAATCACGACGAGTACGACTCCATCAACCCCGTTCACTTGAACGCTTCCGCTTAGCAATCTACAAGGGTATGTAGATGCACTCTCTTTCTACTCGTTGCTGGTCTCTCCATAGATAGATCTTGGTGACACGTAGGAAAATTTTGAATTTCTGCTACGTTCCCCAACAAATTTGTATGTGCCAGCTCTAATTTTCAAAACAAATTTCCTTTTTGTGTGCTCGTACCACTCATGAAGCGACGGGGGGTGGCCAATATTTTTCATGCTAGATGCATTATTCTCAAGATGAGTGTTTATTCAATTGTCATTGCGCGAGAGTGTGGCAAAGGTAATAGGGATGCCCAGTCCCAAAATGCAAAAAAATATTTATGTTGTTCAATAATAAATTACTTGGAAAATGTTGGTATGGAAGGCACCCGTGGATACGGCTAGCCATGGATTGTGAAAGAATGGTGGAAAAAGGAATAAACTTTATTTTCTGTTTGGGAACCGCCTATGATGTATCTAGCATGGAAAGTACTAGGAACTACTTGGTCGTTTTCGTTGACAGGAAAAGCATGCCTCTCAAAAAATTTATCTCTCAATTTTTTCTTTGAACTCTGGTACCCCTACAAATCTCTACTTCCGTCTGCGAAGGGCCTACCTATTTATTTTATGTAATTTTTATTTTTATTTGAGTCTCCATCTTCTCTTATAAAGCATCAACTAGGGAGCACTATGATCACACTTGTGCATTGGATGTAGCTAATGTTCAAGTGTGTTTCGTGAATAGATCAATGATTGAGCATGATGGGCTAGGGATAACTTCCTTTAGTGTTGATATTTTGAAAGACATGGTTGCTTGTTGATATGCTTGAGTATTGAAGTCTTCGTGTCAAATATGGACTATTGCTTTGAACCATCTAAAAGTCCAAATGTCCATGCTACAAAAGAAAAGAATATGTGATGAACATGTTAGGCAGCATTCCACATCAAAAGTTCTGTTTTTATCATTTACCTACTCGAGGATGAGCATGAATTAAGCTTTGGGATGCTGATACGTCTCCAACGCATCTATAAATTTTTTATTGTTCCATGCTGTTATATTATCATTCTTAGATGTTTTACAATCATTTTATAGCAACTTTATATCATTTTTTGGGACTAACCTATTGACATAGTGCCTAGTGCCAGTTTCTGTTTTTTGCTTGTTTTTACTTCGCAGAATATCAGTACCAAATGGAGTCCAAATGCAGCGAAACCTTTTGTAGATTTTTTTGGACCAAAAGACAACTTGGGAGCCAAGGAAGCACTAGAAGGGAGGCCTGTGGGGCCCACAAGACACCAGGGCGTGCCCTAATGGGTTGTGGGGCCCACAGGTTTCTCCTCCACCGCCTCTCAGCTCTATAAATACCCAAATATTTCAGAAACCCTAGAGGAGTCGACAAAACACAATTCTAGCCGCCGCAAGTTCCAGAACCACAAGATCCAATCCAGAGTCCTATTCTGGCACTCTGTCGGAGGGGAACACGATCATGGAGGTGTTCATCATCCTCATTGGTGTTCCTCTGATGATGCGTGCGTAGTTCACCATAGACCTACAGGTCCGTAGGCAGTAGCTAGATGGCTTCTTCTCTCTTTTTGATTCTCAATACAATGTTCTCCTTGTTATTCTTGGAGATCTATTTGATGTAATGAATTTTTGCGGTGTGTTTGTTGGGATCCGATGAAGTTCGAGTTTATGATCAGATCTACATCCATGAATACTATTTGAGTTTTCTTTGATCGATTATATGCATGATTATTTATAGCCTCGTATTTCTTCTCCGAATCTTTGGTTTAGTTAGGCTGACTAGATCGATTTTTATTGCAATGGGAAGAGGTGCTTTGTGATGGGTTCGATCTAGCGATGTCCTTACCCAATGAGAGAAGGGGCAGCGAGGCATGTATATATCGTTGCTATTAAGGATAAAAAGATGGGGTCTATTCCTACATGAATATATCTTGTCTACATCATGTCATCGTTCTTATTGCATTACTCCGTTTCTCCATGAACTTAGTACACTAGATGCATGCTGGATAGCGGTCGATGTGTGGAGTAATAGTAGTAGATGCAGGTAGAAGTCGGTCTACTAATCTTGTATGTGATGCTTATATACATGATCATTGCCTTGGATATTGTCATAATTATTTGATCTTCTATCAATTGCCCAACAGTAATTTGTTTACCCATCATACGCTATTTTCTTGAGAGAAGCCACTAGTGAAATCTATGCCCCCGGGTCTATCTTTTATCATATTGTTTTCAGATCTATATTTCCAAAACCCCAAAAATACCTTGCTACACTTTTTATTTACTTATTTTATTTTGTGTTCTTGCTAGATCTATTTATCCAATCTCTTTAATCTATCTTTTTGTCGTGGAGGGATTGACAACCCCTCTTATGCGTCGGGTTGCAAGTATTTGTTCTTTGTGTGAAGGTACCATTTACATAGTGTTGCTTGGTTCTCCTACTAGACTGATACCTTGGTTTTATAACTGAGGGAAATACCTACCATAGCTGTGCTGGATCATCCCTTCCTCTTTGAGGAAATACCGACATAGTTCCAGCGACATCAACCTCACCCTTGCCGAACCACAAAGGGGATCATGGCCCCATAGGTGATCGTGCTCTCCCACGACATCTTTGGCGCACCAGGTAGGGGGGCATCACTTGCGTGAACCCGAAGTTGTGAACAACGCGTCGATATTCATCAACATCCTTTTCATCATCATCTTCTCCATCCATGGCGCCCAAGAAGAAACCCGACGCGACCACGCAACCATCCGCTTTGAAGGCCCCCTCGCACACAGTTGTGGATGTTGTAGGCATCACAGCAGTGTTGGGTGAGGCAGATGCCGCAGGCGACACGACCGGCACAGGCGGCGCCATCGTTGTGCCCCCCGCGGCAGAAGCTAGAGCAGGAAGCGCAGAGGGCGGGCGACATCAGCAACACCCCGGCGGGCTGGATCCGGAAGCTGCAGGGGAAGGGAACTTTCAGTCTCCTCGTCCCCGTTGTACTAGCAGGCATAGTCGCAACAACGACGCCCGCTCCGGTGCGAGCCGCGATCCTCTAGTTCCGCCCACCACGGGCACGGCTACTAGGCGTGCGCCCTGCCCAGAACAAGACGGGCAGGGCGAAGCGCCAAATAGAGCCGCCGACCCCCAAGCATGGCCCACTCATCACCGGACTGCTTTGGCGCCTGGTTCACGATGGCAAGAACGCGACGATGCTCCTGCTGGTTCTTTTAGAAGTCGAGCGACGTCGCAGTCTACCTCACTAGCCATGCCAAGTATGGCCGTAGAAGCAATGACGCGAGCCCAACTCCTGTTGAACTTTTCGCCAACGGCTGACAAGATGGATGAGTGGAGGGCCACCATCCAGAGTTTGATTGGCTTTGTTGAAGCCGGTAAATCACAGCATGCAGAGCCATCACAATGCCAGCGAATGGCGACGACAACCTGTGACGTTGGTCGTTTGAGAAGGCTACACCAATGGTGCAATCTCCTCCGCGACAACAGACCCAGTGGCAGCCTCGGTGAGCTCAATGAGTCAACGAGCCCGACGATACATTGATGGCTTCGTCTGACCCACAAACCCGTCGTGATCAGCGGCGGGTTCTAGAAGACCAGCGGAAGGAAGATGCACGAGTCACCATAGAGCGACGTTGAAAGGCACACCGTCAGTCTGACAGGCGCAATGGACCAGACGATGACGAACCCGCGCTCAGTGCTGGCAGGTACCTACCTTTCGAGGTTGGGTGCCCTGCCTTCACTCGTGAGCTGCGGCAGGTCCGCTGGCCATCTGCCCGTGTTTTCAAGCCTGAACTACCAGAAAAATATGATGGAAAGTTAAACCCGGTAGAGTTTTTGAGCATTTATACAATTGTTGTTCAAGCCGCTGATGGCAGAGATGAGAAGGTGTTCGCTAACTATTTCCCTTTGGCTCTTAAGCCAAATGTGAGATCATGGCTGATGCACCTGCCGGAAAACTCCATTTAATCATGGGCAAACTTGTGCAATGAGTTTGATGGCGCCTTCATAGGTAGCTACCAAGAGCCTGGACAGCCTAGTGATCTGCAGGTCCTTCCACAGAAGGAAGGAGAGGATCTGTGTTAGTACATACAAAGGTTTAGTCGAGTACAACGTAACATC
This sequence comes from Triticum dicoccoides, assembly GCF_002162155.2. Taxonomy (NCBI): domain Eukaryota; kingdom Viridiplantae; phylum Streptophyta; class Magnoliopsida; order Poales; family Poaceae; genus Triticum; species Triticum dicoccoides. The sequence continues at coordinate 368,375,285 of NC_041380.1, read as the reverse complement.
CCGAAGATACATCCTGCAGCCATGATTGTCGCGTTCCACTCGAATGTGCACAACAAAAGGATGCGGGCCAAGATGAACGTCTGGTTGCCCAATATCATTAATGAGTTATACACCTTGGCGGATAAGTGTGCTTGGCTCCCCGAAGAGGAGGCTGGCGTTGAAATCGATTCAGATGACGATGACGGTGCTGCCAACCCAAAGGGGAGGAATTGAAGGCTCAATAGGAAGCACAAGGATAAGGAGTATTGGTCATTGAGAGCTCTGGTGATCCTGGTACTAGCAAGAAAACCAAGACTGAGGCCCCCCACAAGGGAGCTGCTGCATGCGCTGATTGCCGAGGCCGCAGCAGCAGAAAAAGCCGGACAATTCATATTGGAAATATGCGCTAGAGGCAATAATAAAATGGTTATTATTATACTCCCTTGTTCATGATAATTGTCTATTGTTCATGCTATAATTGTATTAACCGGAGACCGTAATACATGTGTGAATACATAGACCACAGTATGTCCCTAGTAAGCCTCTAGTTGACTAGCTCGTTGATCAATAGGTGGTTACGGTTTCCTGACCATGGACATTGGATGTCATTGATAACGGGATCACGTCATTAGGAGAATGATGTGATGGACAAGACCCAATCCTAAGCATAGCACAAGATCGTGTAGTTCGTCTGCTAAAGCTTTTCTAATGTCAAGTATCATTTCCTTAGACCATGAGATTGTGCAACTCCTGGATACCGCAGGAATGCTTTGGGTGTGCCAAACGTCACAACGTAACTGGGTGGTTATAAAGGCACACTACAGGTATCTCCAAAAGTGTCTGTTGGGTTGGCATGAATCGAGACTGGGATTTGTCACTCCGTGTGACGGAGAGGTATCTCTGGGCCCACTCAGTAGGAAATCATCATAATGAGCTCAATGTGACCAAAGAGTTGATCACGGGATGATGTGTTAAGGAACGAGTAAAAGAGACTTGCCGGTAACGACATTGAACGAGGTATTGAGATATCGACGATCGAATCTCGGGCAAGTAACGTACCGATTGACAAAGGGAATTGTATACATGATTGATTGAATCCCCAACATCATGGTTCATCCGATGAGATCATCGTGGAACATGTGGGAGCCAACATGGGTATCCAGATCACGCTGTTGGTTATTGGCCAGAGAGCTGTCTCGGTCATGTCTGCATGATTCCCGAACCCGTAGGGTCTACACACTTAAGGTTCGGTGGCGCTAGAGTTGTTATGGGAATTAGTGTGCAGTTACCGAATGTTGTTCGTAGTCCCGGATGAGATCCCGGACGTCACGAGGAGTTCCGGAATGGTCCGGAGGTAAAGATTTATATATGGGAAGTCCTATTTTGGCCACCGGAAAATGTTCGGGATTTTTCGGTATTGTACCGGGAAGGTTCTAGAAGGTTCCGGAGTGGGGCCCACCTGCATGGGGGGACCCACATGAATGTGGGTAGTGGGGGCAAGGCCCCACACCCCTGGTCAAGGCGCACCAAGATCCCCCCTTAGAAGGAATAAGATCAAGATCCCTAAAAAAGGGGGATAACAATCGGTGGGGAAGGGAAATGATGGGATTTCTTTCCCCCACCTTTGCCAACGCCCCAATGGACTTGGAGGGCAAGAAACCAGCCCCCTCCACCCCTATATATAGTGGGGAGGAACATGGGAGCCGCACCCCTTCCCCTGGTGCAGCCCTCTCCCTCCCCAACACCTCCTCCTCCTCCTCCTCCTCCTCCGTAGTGCTTGGTGAAGCCCTGCCGGAGAACTGCAAGCTCCACCACCACGCCATCGTGCTGCCGGAGCTCTCCCTCAACTTCTCCTCTCCCCTTGCTGGATCAAGAAGGAGGAGACGTCCCCGGGTTGTACGTGTGTTGAACACGGAGGCGCCGTTCTTCGGCGCTTAGATCGGAATCAACCGCGATCTGAATCGCTACGAGTACGACTCCTTCATCCGCGTTCTTGTAACGCTTCCGCATCACGATCTTCAAGGGTATGAAGATGCACTCCCCCCTCTCTCGTTGCTAGTCTCCCCATAGATTGATCTTGGTGATGCATAGAATTTTTTTAATTTCTGCAACGATCCCCAACGGTTCGATGGGCCATACTACAAGATCCACCACACCAAGGGCCATGATCTCCAAGAGTGTCATCAAGTTGAGCAACTTGTTCAAAAGCAAAAGGCTGAATACGAGAAGCGTGACAGGGAGAGAAGCCAAGAAGGTGCTGGCAGGAAGGGCCATGGCGGTAAAGGAGGCCGCCACGACAAGGCCCCACAGCAGAAAGAAAAACCCACTAGGGGCGTGAAAAGAAAGGAGATGATGTAAGTCATGAGGAAGATGAGGAAGGAACCAACGAACAAGAATTCCAGAAGGCGGCTGAAGCCATGTGCATTGACGGAGGTGCATCCTTGCACTCCTCTCATTGGCAACTCAAGAAATGGGCATGAGAAGTCAATGCCGTGGAGCCAACCGTGGATTCTCAAAGGCCACTAAAATGGTCCCACACGCCTATCATCTTTGACGAAGAGGATCACCCTGACCACACTACCACAGTAGGGTGCTTGCCACTGTTGGTTTCTCCAATGATCCGCAACCTCAAGGTCACGAAGATGCTAGTTGACGGTGGGGCTGGGCTGAATTTGATCTCCCCTAAGGTGGTCAGCATGTTACAGATTCATGATGAAGAACTCAAGGCCACGGGTACATTCCAAGGAATCAACCCCGGCAGGAGCCGGCCAAAGGGGAAGATCACATTGTTTGTGACATTTGGCGGGGAACTAAACTACCGGACTGAGAGGGTCGTGTTTGACGTTGTTGAACGCCCTTTGACTTACAATGGGATTCTTGGTCGTCCAGCTCTGGCAAACTTCATGGCAGCATCCCACTATGCCTACAACACTTTGAAGATGCCAGGGCCAATGGGTGTCATTTCCATCCCACCAGACAAGAAAGATGCAATCATATGTGTGGACAAAATGTACCGGGATGCGGTAGCAGCTAAGGCAGCTGACGCCCCCGCTCCAGCCAAGGAAACAAAGAAGGGAAAGAAGGCTAGCAGAGATGCCAGCAAGGAATCCGGGAAGCGCGCCTCTGCAGAGTGCATTGCACCCGTTGATGACCTGCCTGAGAGTTCCACTAGAAAGAGACCCAAGGTTGCTTCACCTACCGTGAAGAGGGTTCCGGCAAGATAGGATGGCGCTAACAGTACATTCACCATCAACGCCACCCTTGGCGACAAAAAGGAAAGCACGCTCGTTGCCTTCCTGCGGGCGAATGTCGATGTGTTTGCTTGGCAGCCATCTGACATCCCTGGTGTTCCTAGGGAGGTAATCGAGAACCACCATGCTGTCTGCCCTCATGCTCGGCCCGTCAAGCAAAAGGTCAGAAAGAAAGCTTTGGAGCAATAGCAGTTTATTGCCGAGGAAATCAAGAAGCTTGAAGCAGCTGGTCTGGTCAGAGGGGTACTGCATCCAACTTGGTTAGCAAATCCAATGGTGGTGTGCAAGGCAAAAGGAAAATGGAGGCTTTGCATTGATTTCACGGACTTGAACAACACATGTCCTAAAGACCCTTCCCCCTGCCACACATTGACCAAATTGTTGATTCCACTTCTGGGTGTGATTTGCTATCCTTCTTACCACGTATGAGATCACTCTATCCAACAAAAACTTCCTTTATATTAGTTTTGATTCGAAAAAGGTTTCCGTCGAACTCATCTTGGACCGATCGAGTTGTAGAAATCGGTCTCACCGATTTGGCTTAGGCTATTGTACTTGTAACTTTTGGTCTAACCGAAACTTGCCAATCGGTGTGACCAAGTTCGGTTCTCAGTGAAACCCTAGAAATCTCGGAGCCACCAAACTGTGTCTCGGTCTGACCGATTCCACTAGTTCAGACTCCAATATTGCTTCAGTGGCACTGCTACCTCTTGAGCACTGCGTTGGTTTTCCCTTGAAGAGGAAAGGGTGATGCATCAAAGTAGCGTAAGTATTTCCCTCAGTTTTTGAGAACCAAGGTATCAATCCAGTAGGAGGCCACACGCAAGTCCCTCGTACCTATACAAACAAATAAGAACCTCGCAATCAACACGATAAATGGGTTGTCAATCCCTTCACGGTCACTTACGAGAGTGAGATCTGATAGAGATAATAATAATAAGATAAATATTTTTGGTATTTTTATGATATAGATTGAAAGTAAAGATTGCAAAATAAAATAGATTGGAAACTTATATGATAGAAAATAGACCCGGGGGCCATAGGTTTCACTAGTGGCTTCTCTCAAGATAGCATAAGTACTAGGGGGGTGAGGGAGTCCTGGATTAGGGGGTGTTCGGATAGCCGAACAATACCTTCAAGCCGAACTCCTGGACAATGAAGACACAAGATTGAAGACTCCGTCCCGTGTCCGGAAGGGACTTTCCTTGGCGTGGAAGGCAAGCTTGGCGATACAGATGTTCAGATCTCCTACCATTGTAACCGACTCTATGTAACCCTAACCCTCTCCGGTGTCTATATAAACCGGAGGGTTCTAGTCCGTAGGACAACATACACATCAACAATCATACCATAGGCTAGCTTCTAGGGTTTAGCCTCTCTGATCTCGTGGTAGATCAACTCTTGTACTACCCATATCATCAATATTAATCAAGCAGGACGTAGGGTTTTACCTCCATCGAGAGGGCCCGAACCTGGGTAAAACTTTGTGTCCCCTGCCTCCTGTTACCATCCGGCCTAGACGCACAGTTCGGGACCCCCTACCCAAGATCCGCCGGTTTTGACACCGACATTGGTGCTTTCATTGAGAGTTCCTCTGTGCCGTCGCTGTCAGGCCTGATGGCTCCTACGATCATCAATGGTGATGCAGTCCAGGGTGAGACCTTCCTCCCCGGACAAATCTTTGCCTTTGGCGGCTTTGCACTGCAGGCCGATTCATTTGGCCATCTAGAGCGCTATGCCCCTGGCCGTCAGGTCAGATTCGGAAGTTTAAACTACACGCCCGACATCCGGCGGGACTTGATCTTCGACGGATTCGAACCACTGCTGAGCGTGCCGCACTGTCACGACGAGCATGATGTAGCTCTGCCGCTGAACAGTGCCCTGGAGGCCGCACCCGCATCGGCTCCGACCCCTAGTTCGGAGCCGGCTGCGTCGATCGAGGATGGGCGGTTGGACGCCACCTCGGGGGCTGCAATCCCAACGGCGGTTGAGCCGAACACCAGCCCCGTACTCTGCAAGACTCGTGACTCCATGGAGCCGGATTCTTCTCCGGACTCCGAACCCTCCGCGCCCCTGCCGAGCGAATCCGATTGGGCGCCGATCATGGAGTTCACGGCCGCGGACGTCTTTCAGCACTCGCCTTTCGGCGATATCCTGAAATCACTGAAGTCTCTCTCTTTGTCAGGAGAGCCCTGGCCGGACTACTGTCAGCAAGGTTGGGGTACGGACGATGAAGAAATTCAAAACCCACCCACCACCCACTTTGTAGCCACTGTCAACAACTTAACCGACATGCTCGACTTCAACTCCGAAGACATCAACGGTATGGACACCGATGAAGGAGATGATGAAGAACCAGCGCCTGCTAGGCCCTAGAAAGCCACCTCGTCATATGACATATACATGGTGGACACCCCAAAAGAGGGAGAGAGCGATGGAACAGCGGAGGATGACCCCTCCAAGAAATAGCAAAAGCGCCGGCGACATCGGCGCCGCTCAAAATCCCGCCAACACAAAAACGGCGATTCCAGCATGGGAGATAGTAATACCACAGAAAGCACCGAAGAACATCCCCCCGAGCAAGATTTAGCACAGTAGGATGGAGAAACCAGCCCTCATGAGAGAGCGGCCGACAGAGAGGTCGAGGACGATAATTGCATGCCTCCCTCCGAAGACGAGGCAAGCCTCGACGACGACGAATTCGCCATGCCGGAGGATCCCGTCAAACAAGAGTGTTTTCAACACAGGCTTATGGCCATGGCAAGAAGCCTCAAGAAAAAAACAGCAACAACTTAAAGCTGATCAAGATCGGCTAGTCGATAGATGGACTGAAGTCCTTGCGGCCGAAGAGCATAAACCCGAACGCCCCTCCAAGTGCTACCCGAAGCACAGGTTGCTACCCCGATTAGAGGAGGAAGCACTCAACGCGGCCGACAGGACACCTTGTGGCCGCGACAGAGAGGCCTCATGGCCCTCCACCCAAGCCGCACCCCGTACCAAGGCACGGGAATATGCGCCGGACTTAGGAGACATGTTGGAGGACAAGGCAAGGCAAACAAGATCGATCTACAGATCGCGTAGGCGCCCCACGGCTCGAGACGATAACCGTCACGCCGGCCACAAATTCGGCAGGGCCAAACACAGTAGACAAAGCTCATTGGAGCTACGTCATGATATCGCCCAGTACAGAGGCGCCGCACACCCATTGTGCTTCACAGACGAAACAATGGATCATCAAATCCCCAAGGGTTTCAAACCCGTAAACATCGAATCATATGATGGCTCAACAGATCCCGCGGTATGGATCGAGGATTATCTCCTTCATATCCACATGGCCCGCGGCGATGATTTCCACGCCATCAAATACCTCCCACTCAATCTTAAAGGACCAGCCCGGCAGTGGCTTAACAGCCTGCCAACAGGGTCAATCAGCTGTTGGGAGGACCTGGAAGCCGCATTCCTCGACAATTTCTAGGGCACTTATGTGCGACCCCCAGACACTGACGACCTAAGCCATGTAATTTAGCATCCAGATGAATCGGCCAGGCAATTCTGGACACGGTTCCTAACAAAGAAAAATCAAATACTCAACTGTCCGGACGTAGAGGCCTTAGCAGCCTTCAAGCATAATATCCGCGACGAGTGGCTTGCCCGACACCTAGGACAGGAGAAGCCGAAATCTATGGCAGCACTCACGGCACTCATGACCCGCTTTTGCGCGGGAGAAGACATCTGGCTTGCTCGTAGCAACAATATGACCAAGAACCCTGGTCGTTCGGACACCAGGGACATTAGTGGCAGGTCGCGTCGCAACAAGCAGAAGCGCCGCATCAACGGCGACAATGCTAAGGATACGACAGTTAATGCCAGATTCAGAGGCTCAAAATCCGGTCAGCAGAAAAAGTCATTCAAAAGGAATCCTAGGGGCCCGTCCAATTTGGACCGAATACTCGACCGCTTGTGCCAAATACATGGCACCCCCGAAAAGCTGGCCAATCACACCAACAGGGACTGTTGGGTGTTCAAGCAGGCAGGCAGATTAAGCGCCGACAATGAAGACAAGGGGTTGCATAGCAATGACGACGAGGAGCCCCGGCCGCCGAACAACAATGGACAGAAGGGTTTTCCCCCACAAGTGCGGACGGTGAACATGATATACGCCACCCATGTCCCCAAAAGGGAGTGGAAGCGCGCGTTAAGGGACGTATACGCGATAGAGCCAGTCGCCCCAAAGTTTAACCCATGGTCCTCCTGCCCGACCACCTTTGATCGAAGAGACCATCCCACTAGCATCCGTCATGGCGGATTCGCCGCATTGGTTCTCGACCCAATTATTGACGGATTTCATCTTACTAGAGTCCTTATGGACAGCGGCAGTAGCCTGAACCTGCTTTACCAGGATACAGTGCGGAAAATGGGCATAGATCCCTCGAGGATTAAGCCCACCAAAATGACCATTAAAGGCATAGTACCAGGTGTAGAGGCCAGCTGTACAGGCTCAGTCACACTTGAAGTGGTCTTCGGATCTCCAGATAATTTCCGAAGCGAGGAGTTAATCTTCGACATAGTCCCGTTCCGCAACGGCTACCATGCACTGCTCGGGCGAATCGCATTCGCCAAGTTCAATGCGGTCCCGCACTACGCATACCTTAAGCTCAAGATGCCAGGCCCTCGAGGAGTAATTACAGTCAATGAAAACACCAAACGCTCTCTGCGAACGGAGGAGCACACGGCGGCCCTTGCAACGGAAGTAAAAAAGCAGCCTCTCCAGGCAGTTCTCCAGTCCGGCCATTAAACGTCCGGACACAGTCAAGCGCGCCCGGAGTAATCTACAACAAGACCGCCTGGCATGTTCTGAGCAGGCATAGCAATGCGGCCCCAACCCCACCCCCCACAAAAAGGCAACGCCAGTACTTCGCGTACATAACTATGCTCTAGAAATACCATGGGCACAGGGGGAGGGGAACCATCACGGCACGCCCAAAACATAGCTTAAACCACACCAGGGGCTGCCGATTTTTTATATACTTTTCTCTTACTTCGAGGACTCTACTCTTCGGAAGGCTTGTTCGGCAGTTCAATTGCCGCACAAACGATGCAAGGACCAGGGAAGCAGACAAGCCATGCCGCATTACGAAAATCCCAGGTGGTCTCTATCACGAGCAGTATACCTGTTTCGCATACTATTCCGCAGCTTGCCCCTAGAGCAGACATGTTAAATAGTCCAACTTTTTCGTTTATCGCATTACTTGTATCGTTCTGCTTTGCTCGCAGTTATTTTAATGAACAATGCATAGCTTTTGTCTATTTTTTGCATTACCTTTTTTTATATATATGTTCCTTAATGACATGTTGCACCCATACACTTTGGTACGGCCAAAATACGCCAGGGGCTTCAGTACCCCTCAATATGGTGTGAGAAGTCCGAACACTTTAACAAGTGCGGCACCCCAAACTTATAGCATTATATGCATCGGCTCCGAATCATGTCTTGGGTCAATAGTTGGGTTTGCCCGACTCCTATGTTTTGGTGCCTTATGTTCCGCTATATCGGCTAAGGTAGCACTAGGAGAACCACTGCGATTGTGCCCCGGTTGAGCTGGGTCGAGCACCTCAGTGGAGAAAGCTAAAACTGACCGTCATGATGAGGCGAGAGCTGGTCGCTGTTCGAGAGGTCTTTTCGAGTCCTTAAAGACTTATGCCGCTTAGGGCGAGGAGTCGGCTCTGTCCGGCCAAGGCGTGGATAGCGCCCCAAACTCGGTCTTCCGAATACTAGGGGCTTTGCCGAAATTTAAAATTATAGAATTCTATGGCTAAGTGAGAGTGTTCGCGCATTATAGTCCGATTGCCTCGTTCGTTGGGCTGAGCGCCTCCCTCGAAGGACCCAAATATGGGAAAAAGAGCGCCCAGGTTTATCCCCGAACACCCCAGCACTAGCGGCAAGGGGGCAGAAGCCGACGACTCGCCATCTCTCAGTATTGATAAACAGCCGCACATAAGGTAATATTTTAAATTCAAGCAGCATTGCTTAGCGCATATGAACAAGTTTTCAGCGCACAGGATAACACGAGCGGGTTTTACTCAAAAAATACATCCTTGGTACATTCATCCGCAACAAGGCGGGCACCCTTCAGAACATCCTTATAATAATTCTCGGGCTTGTGATGCTCTTTCCTCGGCGGTGGCCCATCCTTCACAAGCTTCTCCACATCCAGCTTGCCACAGTGCACCTTAGCACGGGCAAGGGCCCTACGGGCACCCTCAATGCAGATGGAGCGCTTGATGTCTTCAAGCCTCGGACATGCCTCCACCAGCCGCCGCACCAGCCCGAAATAGCTCCCAGGCAGAGCCTCTCCAGGCCACAGCCGAACTAGGAGGCCCTTCATGGCCTGTTCGGCTGCCTTGTGGAGCTCGACCAGTTGCTTCAGCTGGTCGCTCAGGGGCACAGGGTGTCCGGCCTCAGCGTATTGAGACCAGAACACCTTCTCCGTCGAGTTGCCCTCCTTGGCTCGATAGAATGCGGCGGCATCGGATACACTCCGGGGAAGATCTGCAAATGCCCCTGGAGAGCTCCGGATTCGGGTAAGTATCAAGTAACTCACGTTTATATGTTTACTTTGCATAAAAAATGCCTTACCCGCAGCTATCTTCTTCACCTCATCCAACTCCTGGAGGGTCTTCTGGGACTCGGTCTTGGCATACTTAGCATTTTCTATAGCTGCCGCGAGCTCGGACGCTCGCATCTTCGAGTCAAGCTCCAAACTCTCATGTTTCTTCATGAGAACCTGGAGCTCTTGCCGCACCTTGCCAACCTCAGCCTCATACCTCTCCCGCTCGGTGCGCTCCGTGGCCGCACTCTTCTCAGCCTCGAGCAGCGCTTGCTTAAGGGTCGCCACCTCAGATGTGGCCCCTACAATAGCCATGTCAATCCTGTCATTTTTTGCAATTGCGCCTTTTTTATATACATATTCAAACAGGGTATTTCTTACCTTCCTTCTCCTCGAGCTGCTTCTTGGCACGCCCGAGTTCTTGCTCGGACTTCTCGAGGCTCTGCTTCAGCACGTCCACTTCCACAGTCAGTGCGGCAGACGCTAGCAGAGAAGCCTGCATACGCATATTGACTCCTTTTGTTAGACTCCTATGAATTCTTTGATCCTCTATTCGGCTTTTCTTCCCGAACGCCCAATAGAGCATCAGGGGCTACTGTCTATGCGGTAATATTATTTAAACATTCTTTACTTACCTCAAAGCCTGTTAAAAGGCTTGTACAAGCTTCAGTCAGTCCGCTTTTGGCGGACTGAACCTTCTGGATCAGCGCACTCATAATAGTGCGGTGCCCCTCATCGATGGAGGCACCTTGGAGCGCCTCCAACATATTGTCCGGCGCCTCCGGTTGGACGGAGGTCACCGGCACGGTAGGCTTGCTCCTCTTGGAAGGAGGTCGCCCGCCGGACTCTAGAACCTTTGAAGATTCCAGAGCTGTGTCCGGCCTTAAGACGGACTTGGAGCCCTGGGGGGTTTCCTCCCCTTTACTCCTGGAGTCCGGGGGGTCGCCTTGTGGTGCCTCCAGGACCACCTCCTCCCGGCTTGGAACCTGTTGGGACAACACTTCGGTATCGTCCGTAGGATGGGGGGATGAAGCCGTCGGAAGCGAGTTCACATCCGACGGGTCCAGTGAGCCGCTCGACGATTCGTCGAGCCGGTCTTTGGGTGGGATGCATAAACATGTTCGACATAAGGGAAAGCTGTGCAAAAAATGAATACTATGAGTCACTCCGGTATCCGGATACTTACGATTTCGCCAAGGGCTTGGCCCTGGGCTGCCACTCCTCTTCGTCGTCGGCGGCGTCGGTGGAGCAGTCCGGAGGAAGGGTTTTCCCCTTCTTGGACCCTCCGGCCTCCTCAGAGAGGGCGGCCTTCCTTTTCTTCTCTCCTCCCGCTGGAGGGGGAGAGGTCTCTTCTTCTTCCTCCTTGTTCTCACGAGAGGAAGGCACTTCGGGACCGTCGGATGACGAATCCGACACCTCCTGGCGCCGGGCACTCCTTCGAGTCCCCGCGGCCTTCTTGGCCTTCTTCTCCGGCACCACGTAGGGTGCCGGAACCAGTAGCTTCGCCAAATGGGCGTCCGCTGGGCCTTCGGGCGTAGGAGCCGGACAATTGATCTGTCCGGACATCACCTCCCAATCCTATCAAAGATAAGGGAACTCAGATCCCGCATAGAGTCAAACTATGAAAAACTGATACCCTGTAAAAGGACAAAACCAGCTTACCGCATGAGCATGATGCTGAGTACTGAATCCGCGATCCTCGGCAGCGGGTGCGGGAGCCTCGGCGCCCTTGAAAGCATCCTCCAGGCATCTTCGTATGTCATGTTGAAGAGCCTGTTAAGAGTTTGATGCTGCGCCGGGTCGAACTCCCAAAGGTTGAAGGCCCGCCGTTGACACGGGAGGATCAGGCGGACGAGCATAACCTGGACTACGTTGACAAGCTTGAGCTTCTTGTCCACCAGGGTTTGGATGCATGTTTGGAGTCCGGTCAGCTCTCCTTTTTTACCCCAAGATAGGCATGTCTCCTTCCAGGAGGTGAGCCGCGTGGGGGGGGGCGGATCGGAACTCAGGGGGTGCGACCCATTCGGCGTCGCGCGGCTCGGTGATGTAAAACCACCCTGATTGCCACCCCTTCAGGGTCTCCACAAAGGAGCCCTCGAGCCACAGGACGTTGGCCATCTTGCCAACCATGGTGTCGCCGCACTCCGCCTGGCTGCCGCGCACCACCTTCGGCTTGACGTTGAAGGTCTTTAGCCATAAGCCGAAATGGGGGCGGATGCGGAGGAAAGCCTCGCACACGATGATAAACGCCGAGATGTTGAGGACGAAGTTCGGGGCCAGATCATGGAAATCCAGGCCGTAGTAGAACATGAGCCTCCGGACAAATGGATGCAGAGGGAAGCCCAGTCCACGGAGGAAATGGGGGAGAAATACCACCCTCTCATGGGGCCTAGGAGTGGGGATGAGCCACCCCTTTTCGGGGAGCCGGTGCGCGATGTCGTTGGCCAGATACCCGGCCTTCCTTAGCCTTTTTATGTGTCCCTCCGTGACGGAGGAGACCATCCACTTGCCTCCCGCTCCGGACATGACTGGAGAAGGTTGAGGTGGTAGTGCGGACTTGGGCGCTGGAGCTCGAGTGCGCAAGAATGGATAGGCAGAGGAGGAAGAAGGTGTGGGTGAAAAGGTGGATCCTTATCCCCTTATATGGGTGGACACAACTACATGTCCCCACCAGCCTGGTAAAACTTGCTTATCTCCAAGCGCTGTAATCAAAGGCGCGGTTGGGTTACCCATGCCCATATTGATGAGAATCCCGAAATGAGGGGACATGATCTCTGCTTCAACAAGACGTGCCAAGGAAACCGCCTCGCATAACGCGCTGAGGTGGGATAATTAAATGGATAAAGGCTTGGCCGTAGCGTGTCGCACCACGGAATACGTCAACAGATTAGATTTGTGTTAATATTATTATTCTCTCTATGGAAATATGTGGAAACTTATTTTGCAGAGCTGGACACTATCTTTCTGTTCAAAGTCTTCTATGAAGTACTTGGAGGAGGAACCCGCCTTGCAATGCCGAAGACAATCTGCGCGCCGGACTCATCGTCATTGAAGCCTGGTTCAGGGGCTACTGAGGGAGTCCTGGATTAGGGGGTGTTCGGATAGCCGAACAATACCTTCAAGCCAAATTCCTGGACTATGAAGACACAAGATTGAAGACTCCGTCCTATGTCCGGAAGGGACTTTCCTTGGCATGGAAGGCAAGCTTGGCGATACGGATGTTCAGATCTCCTACCATTGTAACCGACTCTATGTAACCCTAACCCTCTCCGGTGTCTATATAAACCGGAGGGTTCTAGTCCATAGGACAACATACACATCAACAATCATACCATAGGCTAGCTTCTAGGGTTTAGCCTCTCTGATCTCGTGGTAGATCAACTCTTGTACTACCCATATCATCAATATTAATCAAGCAGGACGTAGGGTTTTACCTCCATCGAGAGGGCCCGAACCTGGGTAAAACTTTGTGTCCCCTGCCTCCTGTTACCATCCGGCCTAGACGCACAGTTCGGGACCCCCTACCCGAGATCCGCCGGTTTTGACACCAACAGTGGGTGAACAAATTACTGTCGAGCAATTGATAGAAAAGTGAATAATTATGAGAATATCTAGGCATGATCATGTATATAGGCATCATGTCCATGAGAAGTAGACCGACTCCTGCCTGCATCTACTACTATTACTCCACACATCGACCGCTATCCAACATGCATCTAGAGTATTAAGTTCATAAGAACAGAGTAACGCATTAGGTAAGATGACATGATGTAGAGGGATACACTCAAGCAATATGGTATAAATCCCATATTTTTATCCTCGATGGCAACAATACAATACATGTCGTTTCCCTTTCTGTCATTGGGATCGAGCACCTCAAGATTGAACCCAAAGCTAAGGACTTCTCCCATTGCAAGAAAGATCAATCTAGTAGGCCAAACCAAACTGATAATTCGAAGATACTTGCAAAGATAACCAATCATACATAAAAGATTTCAGAGAAGAATCAAATATTGTTCATAGATAGACTTGATCATAAACCCACAATTCATCGAATCTCGACAAACACACCACAAAAAGAGTCACATCGAATAGATCTCCAAGAAGATCGTGGAGAATTTTGTATTGAGATTCAAAGAGAGAGAAGAAGCCATCTAGCTAATAACTATGGACCCGAAGGTCTGAAGTAAACTACTCACACATCATCGGAGGGGCCATGGAGTTGATGTAGATGCCCTCCGTGATCGATGCCCTCTCCGACAGAGCTCCGTAAAAGGCCCCAAGATGGGATCTCTTGGGTATAGAAGGTTGCGGCGGTGGAAATAGGGTTTCGTGGTGCTCCTGGATGTTTTCGGGGTATGTGAACATATATAGGAGGAAGAAGTAGGTCGGTTGAGCCACGAGGGCGGAGGGCGCGCCCCCTGCCTCGTGGACACCTCGTTCGTTTCTTGACGTCCACTCCAAGTCCTCTGGATCACGTTTGTTCCAAAAATCATGCTCCCGAAGGTTTCATTCCATTTGGACTCCGTTTGATATTCCTTTTCTACGAAACACTGAAATAGGCAAAAAAACAACAATTTGCACCGGGCCTTGGGTTAATAGGTTAATCCCAAAAAATTTATAAAATTGTGAAATAAAGCCCATTAACATCCAAAACAGATAATATAATAGCATGGAACAATCAAAAAATATAGATACGTTGGAGACGTATCAAGCATCTCCAAGCTTAATTCCTGCTCGTCCTCGAGTAGGTAAATGATAAAAACAGAATTGATGTGGAATGCTTTCTAACATGTTCTTCAATGTATTTTTCTCTATTTTGGCATGAATGTTTAGATCCGAAAGATTCAAGATAAAAGTTTATTGTTAACATAAAAATAGTAATACTCCAAGTATGCTAATCAAGCAATTATGTCTTATCAAAATAACATAGCCAAAGAAAACTTATCCCTACAAAATCATATAGTTTGGCCATGCTTCATTTTTGTCACACAAAATGCTCTCATCATGCACAACCCTGATGACAAGCCAAGCAATTGTTTCATACTTAGCCTTTTCAAACTCTTTCAACTTTTACACAATATATGAGCACGAGCCATGGACATAGCACTATGGGTGGAATAGAATATGATGATTGAGGTTGTGTGAGAAGACAAAAAGGAAGAAAGTCTCACATCGATGTGGATAATCAATGGGCTATGGAGATGCCCACCGATTGATGTCAATGCAAGGAGTAGGGATTGCCATGCAACGGATGCACTAGAGCTATAAATATATGAAAGCTCGTCAAAGAAACTAAGTGGGTGTGCATCCAACTTGCTTGCTCACTAAGACCTAGGGCATTTGAGGAAGCCCATCATTGGAATATACAAGCCAAGTTCTATAATGAAAAATTCCCACTAGTATATGAAAGTGACAAAATAAGAGACTTTCTATCATGAAGATCATGGTGCTACTTTGAAGCACAAGTGTGGAAAAAGGATAGTAACATTGTCCCTTCTCACTTTTTCTCTCCCTTTTTTTGTTTGGGACTTTTTTATGGCCTCTTTTTTTATATAATTTTCGTCTGGAGTCTCATCCCGACTTGTGGGGGAATCATAGTCTCCATCATCCTTTCCTCACATGGGACAATGCTCTAATGATGATCATCACACTTTTATTTACTTACAACTCAAGAATTACAACTTGATACTTAGAACAAAATATGACTCTATGTGAATGCCTCCGACGGTGTACTGGGATTGCGATGAATCAAGAGTGACATGTATGAAAAATTAAGCATGGTGGCTTTGCCACAAATACGATGTCAACTACATGATCATGCAAAGCAATATGACAATGATGATGCGTGTCATAATAAATGGAACGGTGGAAAGTTGCATGACAATATATCTCGGAATGGCTATGGAAATGCCATAATAGGTAGGTATAGTGGTTGTTTTGAGGAATATATAAGGAGGCTTATGTGTGATAGAGCGTATCATATCACGGGGTTTGGATGCACCCGCGAAGTTTGCACCAACTCTCAAGGTGAGAAAGGGCAATGCACGGTACCGAAGAGGCTAGCAATGATGGAAGGGTGAGAGTGCGTATAATTCATGGACTCAACATTAGTCATAAAGAAATCACATACTTATTGAAAAAATCTACAAGTCATCAAAACCAAGCATTACACGCATGCTCCTAGGGGGATAGATTGGTAGGAAAAGACCATCGCTCGTCCTCGACCGCCACTCATAAGGAAAGCAATCAAAGAACACCCCATGCTTTCAAATCTGTCACACAACGTTTACCATACGTGCATGCTACGAGACTTGCCAACTTCAACACAAGTATTCATCAATTTCACAATTACTCAACTAGCACACCTCTAATATTACCATCTTTATATCTCAAAACAACTATCAAGCATCCAACTTCTCTTAGGATTTAAAATTTATAACCAAAGTGAATTACCATGTTGTTCTAAAGGACTATGAAAATGATATAAGTGGATCATGATAGATCAATTATTTCTATAAAATAGAACCACCGCCGTGCTCTAAAAGATATAAGCAAAGCACTAGAGCAAAAATTATCCAACTCAAAAGATATAAGTGAAGCACATAGAGTATTCTAATAAATTCCAATTCATGTGTGTCTCTCCCAAAAGGTGTGTACAGAAAGGATGATTGTGGTAAACTAAAAATCAAAGACTCAAATCATACAAGACGCTCCAAGCAAAACACATATCATGTGATGAATAAAAATATAGCTCCAAGTAAAGTTACTGATGGACGAAGACGAAAGAGGGGATGCCTTTCGGGGCATACCCAAGCTTAGGCTTTTGATTGTCCTTGGATTTTACCTTGGGGTGCCTTGGGCATCCCCAAGCTTAGGCTCTTTCCTCTCCTTGTTCCATAATCCATCAAATCTTTACCCAAAACTTGAAAACTTCACAACACAAAACTTAAAAGAACATCTTGTGAGCTCCGTTAGTAAAAGAAAACAAACCACCACTTCAAGGTACTGTAATGAACTCATTATTTATTTAAATTGGTGTTAAACATACTGTATTCCAACTTTTCTATGGTTCATAAACTCTATTACTAGCCATAGGTTCATCAAAATAAGCAAACAACACACAGAAAACAGAATCTGTCAAAAACAGAACAGTCTGTAGTAATATGTAGGTTTCGAGTACTTCTGGAACCCCAAAAATTCTAAAATAAATTTATGGACGTGAGAAATTTATCTATTAATCATATTCTAAAAGAATTAAATAAATAGCACTCTCCAGTAAAAAATGGTAGCAAATCTCGTGAGTGCTAAAGTTTCTATTTTTTACAGCAATATCGCAAAGACTTTCCCCAAGTCTTCCAAAAGGTTCTACTTGGCACAAACACTAATTAAAAGCATAAAACCACATCTAAACAGAGGCTAGATTAATTATTTATTACTAAACAGAATCAAAAAGTAATAAACAAAAATAAAATTGGGTTGCCTCCCAACAAGCGCTATCGTTTAACGCCCCTATCTAGGCATAAAAGCAAGGATAGATCTAAGTATTATCATCTTTGGTATGCAATCCATAAGTGGCTCTCATAATAGATTCATAAGGTAATTTAATTTTATTTGTAGGAAAGTGTTCCATGCCCTTCCTTAATGGAAATTGGAATCTAATATTCCCTTCCTTCATATCAATAATTGCACCAATCGTTCTAAGGAAAGGTCTACCAAGAATAATAGGACATGTAGGATTGCAATCTATATCAAGGACAATGAAATCTACGGGCACATAATTACTATTTGCAACAATAAGAACATAATTAATTCTTCCCATAGGTTTCTTAATGGTGGAATCCGTAAGATGCAAGCTTAAAGAACAATCATCAAATTCACGAAAACCTAGCAAATCACACAAAGTTTTAGGAATCGTGGAAACACTAGCACCCAAATCACATAAAGCAAAGCATTCATGATCTTTAATCTTAATTTTAATAGTAGGTTCCCACTCACCATGAAGTTTTCTAGCGATAGAAACTTCCAATTCAAGCTTTTCTTCATAAGATTGCATTAAAGCATCAACGATATGTTTAGTAAAAGCTTTATTTTGACTATAAGCATGCGGAGAATTTAGCACGGATTGCAACAAGGAAATACAATCTATCAAAGAGCAATTATCATAATTAAATTCCTTGAAATCCAAGATAGTGGGTTCATTGCTATTTAAAGTTTTGACCTCTTCCATCCCACTTTTATCAATTTTTGCAACAAGATCTAAAAACTCCGAATCATTGGGACGCCTTCTAACTAAAGTTGACTCATATCCAGTCCCATCATTATCAAGATACATATTACAAAACAAAGATTTAATAGGGGACACATCAATAATTTTTAGATATTCATCTTTATTTTCATGGAAACTAGAAGAACACGCTTTCACAAAGCAATCCTTTTTAGCATGCATCCTAGCGGTTCTTTCTTTGCACTCATCAATGGAAATTATCATAGCTTTGAGAGACTCATTGGTATCATGCTTAGGTGGAATAGATCTAAGTTTCAAAGAATCAACATCAAGAGAAATTCTATCCACGTTCCTAGCCAACTCATCAATCTTAGACAATTTTTCTTCAATCAAAGCATTGAAACTCTTTTGCGAACTAATAAATTCTTTAATATTAGATTCAAAATCAGAGGGCATCTTATTATAATTTCCATAAGAATTGTTGTAGGAATTACCATAATTATTAGAGGAATTACTAGGAAACGACCTAGGATTAAAATTACCTCTATACGCGTTATTACCAAAATTGTTCCTACCAACAAAATTCACATCCATAGATTCATTATTATTCTCAATCAAAGTAGACAAATGCATATCATTAGGATCAGAAGAAACACTTCTATTAGCAAACAATTTCATAAGTTCATCCATCTTTCCACTCAAAACAATGATTTCTTCTATAGCATGCACCTTTCTATTAGTAGATCTTTCAGTATGTCATTGAGAATAATTAACCATAATATTATATAGGAGTTTACTTGCTTCTCCTAAAGTGATTTCCATAAAAGTGCCTCCCGCAGCCGAATCTAAAAGATTTCTAGAAGCAAAGTTCAATCCGGCATAAATTTTTTGTATAATCATCCAAAGATTCAAACCATGTGTAGGGCAATTACGTATCATTAATTTCATCCTCTCCCAAGCTTGTGCAACATGTTCATGATCAAGTTGCTTAAAATTCATAATATCGTTTCTAAGAGTGATGATCTTACACTACAAAAAAAAGACACATCTGTGACATTTTGGGCCGAACGAATTTTTTTATGTCATACTTATGACACTTCTATGACAATAATTGGGACAAAAGACGGTATCATCATAGATGTGGTGGGTTCCTACTTATATGACAAAAAATCATGACAGAAAATGGGCTTTTCGTTCTGGGCGGGTCGGAGACGCAGCTGCATGACATTCTTTGCGCCGTCCATGACGGCAAAAACCGTGGTAGAAGCGAGGGCGAGGAAAATATCAGGGTGTTCCCGGTTACGGTGGGTGGTCGGGTGCGAGGGTGCGAGGCGTTGGGCTCTAACTGAACCCGAGCGAGGCGTTGGGCTCTAACTGAACCCGAGCGATTGCATTGCAGGCTACGCGTTACTGAACTTGAGCGATCGATCGATGGCTGTTAACTGAACCCGATCGAGCGATTCCTTCGCTACTGCTGCTAATTGAAGTCGATCGATGCTGCCTCTGGATGAACAGTGAGCATTGCTGGGGGGTTTGGATGAACAGTTCCCGGTGGGGGTGGATGAACAGGACCCCGTGGTGTTGCCTCTGGATGAACAGGACCCCGATCGATCGAGCCGGTTGGGGCTGGATGAACAGGACCCCGTGGAGGGCTGGATGAACAGGACCACCCCGTGGAGGGCAGGATGAACAGTAGACGGTGGAGGGCTGGATGAACAGTAGCCCGTGGAGGGGTAGTTGAACAGGAGCCCGTGGAGAGGGCTGGTTGAACAGTAGCCGGTGGAGTAGCGGGTGGTGGAGGTTGGATGAACAGGAGCCCATGGATGATCAGTCGCAGGTGGAGGCTGGAGGAGGTCGACAGTGGATGAATAGTAGCCCGTGGAGGCTGAAGGGGGTCGATGGTGGAGATGAAAAGTATCCCGTGGAGTCCCGTTTTGCGGTACGCCACACCCCTCCCGATGAATAGGACCCTCGTTTCGACTGTAGCGCTCCAACACAAATCCGTTTCCTCCGTTTTGCGGTACGCCACACCCCTTCTGATCAACAGAACCCCCGTTTCAACCATAGGAGGTCTGTTTCCTCCGTTTTGCGGTACGCCAGACCCCTCCCGATGAACAGGATCCCGTTTCGAACGTGGCCGGTCGAACACAAGGCCATTTGCTCCGTTCTATGATACGCCAGGCCTCGTTTCCATTGACTGTTCTGTCCAAGCCCTCCCGATGAACACGACGACGCATTCCATTTCGACCCAGCCGGTTGGCTCCCCATGAACACGACGACGACGCTGTTTCTCCGTTCCGACCCAGCCATGTACACGAGCCATGGCCATACGTAAGCGCAAGTAGGCGTTCGAGACCCCGCCCGTATGTACGTACGTGGTCGTATTTACTTGTTTGCACCCTGGCCGTTGTACATACGTGTACATGCTACGTGCGCACCTCTGCTACGACACGTGCGCGCCTCTGCTACGACACGTGCGTGCCTCTACATCAACCAGTATGTACGTACACATTCGCGACCAGAATGACAACGCTACATACGCTTCGACCAGGTGGGTCCCGACTGTCAGGCACTTCCTTTCGTGCGAAGATGTAGCTGGTTGGTCCCAGCAGTCAGGGGGCGACTCGTTTTTTTTGCCCGGACGCACTTCCTTGTGTGCGAAGATGTAGCTGGTGGGTCCCAGCAGTCAGGGGGAAACATTTTTTCATGAAATACGGTGGCTCGTCCGGTGGGTCCCTGCTGTCAGGTGGAGGAATAATTATTTTGCGCGTAATAAGTAGGCACTTCCTTGCTGTGGCCATGGACCTAGCTGTCAGCCTCTCCACGTACAGTCCAGGTCCGATGGAAGTCGTTCCTTGACCATGTTGACCACGCCGCGCCGAGAGTACCAGGGCGGTGGACGACGGCGAGGCCTAGGAAGGGGACGACACGGAGCCGGGGAAGACGCGGTAGTGGATGCCCACATGTAGAGGAGTACGAGGGTTCACTGGTTCACTACGGTGTGAGGCCGCCGTCGCCGCAGAATAACAGGGGGTGTGGGTGAGTAGAGGGATGGCCTGGCCAGCGGTGGGAATAGTAGGGGCGGTGAGGCCTCCGCGGCAGCACAGCCGGCCACGGGAGGCAGGAGCATGTGGCACGACCGACGCTCCTTTGGGCGGCTGGAGCAGGAAGACCAGAGGTTGAAGAAGCACTACGGCCGTTGGATGGACATCGTACGGTCACTGGAGCTAGAATTGTTCATATTGACTAAGTTGACAAAACACTCCGTCCACGTCAACTTAGTAGGCCCACAAGTCAGCCTCCCACCAAGGTGGGTCCCAACCAGCATGGGGAGTATTCATTTTTTTGTGCGTAATAAGGACGCACTTCCGGTGGGTCTGAGCTGGCAGCGGGGGGAACGTTTTTTCGCGAAATACGGTGGCCCGTTCGGTGGGTCCCAGCAGTCAGGGGGGAAACGTTTTTTTTTCCAAATACGGTGGCCCGTCCGGTGGGTCCCTGCTGTCAGGTGGAGGAATAATTATTTTCCGCGTAATAAGGAGGCACTTCCTTGCGGCTGTCGTGGACCCAGCTGTCAGCCTCTCCACGACAGTACTCTTCCGATGGAACTCGTTCCTTTACCACGTTGACCACGTCGCGCCAAGAGCACCAGGGCGGTGGACGACGGCGAGGCCTAGGAAGGGGACGACGCGGAGCCGGGGAAGACGCGGTAGTGGATGCCCACGCGGAGAGAAGTACGAGGGTTCACTGGTTCGGCTGCGGTGTGAGGCTGCCATCGCCGCAGAATAACATGGGGTGTGGGTTAGTAGAGGGATGCCCTGGCCAGCAGTGGGAGTAGTAGGGGGGGTGAGGCCTGCACGGGAGGCGGGAGCAGGCGGTCCCGACGGCGCTGGATTTGGCGGCTAGAGCAAGAAGACCAAAGATTGAAGAAACACGACGGCCGTTGGATTGACATCCAACGGCTACGTGTGCTAGAATCGTTTGTTGACGTATATAATAACTAAAAAATCTTGCATACGCCTCAACTTAATAGGCCCATAAGTCAGACCATTCCCTCTTTTTAAATAATTTATATATAGCTCATTGCGAATTCTTATGCAATTTATTGCAGTCCATTTTTTGGTTGGCCAGGGCCAATTTCGCATATTTCTGTGGGTTCCAAACTATTTTTAATACCGAAATGTTGAGCCAGATTTAAAGTACTTTGAAGATATATTTAAATTAGGTTAATGCCCAGTGAAATAGGAATCTGAAAATGTGAAAAAATTCAGAAATTATAAAGTAATTGCTAATTTGTCATCTATTTTTATATTTACAACCAATTTCATATCACTTTCAATTTGCAGGCGTCTTGAAAGAGTTGCAGCCCATCAGGGCGTAGAAAAATAAATAGGCCTGGATTGGGTATTCTTCAAAAAAAAATAAACCGGGCTCATTTTCACAAAGAAAAAATAGCTGGGCTGGTCACATGGTGAACATAAAATATAAGCCTAGGCTAGACGGGCCACAACCCAGTTCAAACCCTGCTCCGTCTCAACAATAACAAAAAAATACTGCTCGAGCAGCTACGTCCGAGGTGTTAGCCGGTCTTGTGTTGTTCTCTTGTCTATTGACTATATACGCTCACAATGTCGTGGGTCCCAGATGTCAAGAAAACACTAGGAGGAAGCATTTTATTTTTCCATACGCTGACATGGTGGGCCCGTACTGTCATCCTCTCCACGTACTTCTGCCGATTCCTGTTGTTTGTTGACCATGTTGACAATGTGAGAGGGCGGCGCTGCGGCGAGCGCACCAAAGCACGCGGAGGACGACGGGGAGGCCTCAGACGTCGGTGTTAACGAGTTATGAGACGGTGGGGTGGCGATGCATGCGCTGAGGCGCAGCCAGCCGTGGGAGGCAGAAGCAGGCGGCCTCGCCAGTGCTGGCTTGGTTTTGGTGGCTGGAGGAAGACAGGACTGAAGATACACGACAGACTGTAAAAGCAGTAGGAGTACTTAACAACCTTAACTGAAACCAGCAGGGGCACTTAACAACCATAGCTGAAAGCAGTATGAGTACTTATACAGGTTCAACCGTACAAAGCACGCCTCGAACAGTGCTACTTTGCCTATAGTTAACCAAGGGTGAGGCCGCCAAGCTCTAGGATAAGGCCCAGGCGCCACCCGGCACATCCACAACCTTCTGAAAGCGGCTTCATCTCGCAATGTGGTCAATAAACAGGATATTCGCTTTAGAGCCATGGAAAAGCAGGAACATAATCTTCTGTCCTATTCTCCAAGATGGACGGGCCTTCATTATTTGAGACCACCCATGAATAAGTATCTTTTCACCTCCAAGGGGAATGGAGTAGGTCGACATAAACATCATGTTGTGACCAAGCGCAAGTCTGACCCGACCATGGCCAGGCATCTGTATAGGAATAATATAACTGGGCAGTTTCTGTTTCAAGAAGATCATAGCTGTAAAGCTGTGTATAAGCAATAGTTTATGAACAACATATATAACAGAAAATAGCTCGTACCATAATTTTCTCGACATAGTTGGACTTGTTCAACGAGTGCAGCAGTGGCGCACATATCCCACGTGGCCTTCCACCATTGAAACGCCCCACAAGGACCTCAAGACGATCAATAAAGTGTAGGAACTTGTGGATGTCGTCCCAGTCAACTTCAGTGCCATCAGTAACAGCCGAGTTGTTACAAAATAACAAACGAGCAACCTGCTTAACTCTGAAAAAACCTACACGTGCCACCAATTATAAGAAAACATTAGTTAGAAGTAGCATCTTCGTGAGAGATTTGTTGCTACTTCTAAAGTTAAATTGTGATTAGTTAGACAGAATAGGTGGATTAAGAAGTAATCGAGGCAACAAGCAAGAACCAGATACAAAACTAACATGGATGAACAATTGGAACGACGTCGGGGTGGAAGATCGCAGTGAAGATGAGACCAGGTTCTGCTATTTCCATCAACATTCGTGCGCCAACTTTCAGTCCGTAACACTTGAGAAAGTTTATCCAAGTTCGGCCATAAAAAAGCAGCGATCTTCTTGGTTCATGAACCCAACTCAGAACTTATATCCATGGCTTGTCTTCACTATGACCATTAAACTGGTGTATTCAGTTATGCCAAGGCCGATAATCTTGAGTACATGTGTTCTGGCAGAGCAAATAATGCACTGCATGAAAAATAATATGAGAACACAATGTATTCCCTATCCAAATCTAGAAATAACTTCCTCCTTCACGTCGGTGTTGACCATCGTACTGGTAGTACCTTTTATCCAAATATAGCAATCCAAATTTCCAAATTAGTCGACAACATGTTCAAAAAAAACCCACCCTCCCGGATAGAAAAGAGGATTCTAGGAACATATTGTGCGTGTTTTAAAATCCTGTGTTAGGATGAGAAGGAACAAGTGTGGCGTCTCGCCGAGGGCGCAAAAACCTATAGGGTCCTCACACTTTGGGCACTGCAAATGAAACACACTAGATTCAGTAGGAAGAAAAATGCATCAACAGCGGCGGCTGCCATCCTAGGATTACCCGCGACCAAGGGACTTGGATTTATCGGGGATGGATGAAGAATTCATACTTGGTTCTCCATGAGAAAACCCTATGCAATCGCCGAGAGGGGTTTTTATCTGAACACACATACGAGGGAGAAGGGGATTCAGGCCCAGCGAAATATTTCCGCTTCGTCCGTCCAGCTTACTGCTAAAGATGGAAGGGGGGGGGTTGTGATTTGACGGCTCATTGGGCATTACTGTGGCGCTACGACCGGGGTGTGTCTACCATGCAGTTGTGCAATCTAATTTGTGCATATGGCACGTGGACCTCGTTGCCGGATGCCCCACATATCAGCGAAAGGAAGTAGAAAGACAAGAGTAACTAGTTACACAAAAATATATTTTTGACAGAGAGATACTCCCTGTGTAAAGAAATATACAAATCTTTTATATCACAACTTTATACATAAGAAAAATCAAGGGGAATATATATAACATATATAATTGTAAAAAACAGAGTTGTTTTTAACACAGTATAGACAAGTTGGTGATGATGGTGTGCCTGCCATCCTGCAATATAGGCCGTCTGATTTATATCTGACGGATAGGAAGGAAACTATGGCAATTTTGCAAAAAGGTACCCACACACCTCTCCACATTTGCAAATAAGGCCTTCCCCCATTCATCCTTTTCTCTCACAAGATAAAATACTCATACAAATGCATCTTGATGTTACGTGCAACGCACGGGCATTATGGGGGGTCAGCTGAGAATATAATACTTGGACAGGCTCACGGTTTTGGACTTTGGGCCGTAGGCCCACCCTGCATGTTTGGGGGCCCATGTGTTCTACCTCAGCGCTTTTCATATTGCAAGCGATCGGTACGGCGCTGGTTTTAGATGCTGTCGCAAGGCGAATACACAAAATTGAATAAAACACGATAACTTTTGGAATGAAATCGAATGATAGTTCCTAACCAGCAATGGGAGTTGCAATTCTATCAACGATATACCATGTGATAAATAATACTGTCATATTACTTATACACACAGGACACTTGTTTCACCATGCCAGATTATTACATCAAAATCTCTCGTAGGATATATCAGTTCGGCAGTTGCGTGCTGCTACTGAAGAATCTCAAAGTTGATTTCGACCAGCTCTCCTTGCCAAGAAAGTTCGATTTTGAGATCATCCCCTACCGCAAGATATGATTTAGATTTGAACCTTGACCATCCTTTAGCATCAATCATCATGCGACCATCCTTTGTACTTACGGTATATTGAGCAGGTTCATTCACACCAAGGCTGCGTATGGTAAGAGAAACTTGGCCGCTGTCGCCCGGATTGTTGAATGACTCCCTCGTTGCTCTAGGAATTCTCTGTTTGCAAACAAGAAGACATACCCAAACAGTTAGATCAACACACTGAATCATGCGAAACAACATGGAAAGAAAAAGAACAAAACACTTGGGCGGCCAATGCTTACCAAGAAGGTGGACATGTCAGTTTTTGTAAGGACTTTGGTATATGAAGTGCGAACTGCAGCCCAGTCTGTTGCTGGTGTAACTACTCATTCGGTTGCCGCTGCACGGGCCGGAGCAGATGCAAGTGCAAGTGTTGGTGCAGGTGCCGAAGCCGCCGCTGCTGCCGGAGATGGTGCTCCTTGTAGAGCTGGTGCCGGTGTCGGAGCAGGTGCCGATGTCGATCCTCTGGTAGATCAGCCTGATCCGCTGACGCGGTCGGTGCCCAATCCTTAGCTGGATCAAACTGAGCTGCTGCCGCTGTCAGTGCTAGAGCAACTGCCGATGCTCGATCCGTTGCCGAAGGTGGTACCGATGTGCGAGACAGTGGCGATCGTGTCTGGTCTGCTATGATCAGCTTTCTAACTAGCCACACAGCTTCGTCATGCTAACATGGCATGGAGGATAGGTGTGTTTAGCTCCATCTCGACCAGCCACAATTTCTTGTTCTAGGCGATTCTTCTATTTTCCAAGCTTTTTTAGTTGTAATAACACCACGGCAAGCTAGCACCGCTCTTCATGTGTGCCCGTGCAAAGGTTAGACGATGGAGAGAAGAGAGAGATCGCAGACCTGGGACCCACCAGTAAGTGAGTCAACGGTCATGCATGTGTTGACGAGGCACTCCCTCCACTCTACTCAACGTAATACTGTATAAAATCAAGTTATGGGACAAAGCCAACAACCGTTGTTGTTTCAGGCTATCGACTTATACTTTGTAGTCCAGGTTGCCAGTTCGAATCTTGTCTTTCAGATTTGTTAGTTTTAGGTCCAAATTTGATTAATGACAAGTGGGACCCCCGTGTGTTGTTCCGATATTTCAGTGTAGGATGGTTTTTTTGAACAAACACTTTGCGCGGTTAGACAAGTAACGACACAAGTTACACGTATTTTGCAAGTTTATGAACAAAAATGACAACGGCATGGAATATCACATCCACCCCGCAGCTTAGATGCTATGGTGATACGAGTTTTTACACCGTTGGAAGTAAGATCCAATGGCTTGGGAGTAGTCTTTGTAATTATGCGCAATTTCCAAACTCTCCAAAGGTTTTTTTGCAAATAAAACATTCAAGCCTCGTGTGTGCCGCTGCATCTTGGATCCAACGGCTCCCCGTTGCTCATATTAGGTGCTCCCTGTAGCTTAATTACCCGCTACGGTGATATGAGCATCTAGGTCGTATGATCAGTGATCAGATGGCACATGCGTAATACTTGTACTTTCTACGCAATTCCCAAACTCTCTCAGTCGTATATTGCAAAAACATTCAAACCTCCTACTGTGGGCCGTTAGATCTTTGTGAACTCGTATCACCATAGAATCTACGGTGCGGGAGCACCTCATATTCTCCCATGCGAGAAAACATAAGGTGCTCTCGCAGCTTGGATGCTACGGTGATACGAGCTTCGAGGTTGTTTGATCTGAGATCCAATGGCATCTGAGCAGTCTTTGTTCTTGTAAGCAGTGGTCGAACTCTTTGGGGGCTTTTCTGCAAAAAACTATTTGAACCACCGAGGAGGTGTTGGGTCACAAATCCAATGGCTCCGAAGAGCTTGTATCACCAAAGCATCTAAGGTGTGGTAGCACATGATATTCTTACATACAGGAGAATATGATGTCCTCCTTCATCTTAGATGCTACGGTGATACGAGCTTCGAGGTCATTGGATATGGGATCCAAGGGCATCTGAGTAGTTTTTGTAAAAATTGTGTGCAATTCTCAAACTCATCAAGGTTTCCTGTAAAAATATTAAGACATCATGTGAGCTATCTCAGATCTACAAGCTCCAAGCAACTCGTATCGGCATGTAGCATCTAAGGTATGGGGGCACATGATATTTTCCCAGGGAGGAGGGGTGGGGGTGCACAACCAATCGGTGGTTGGGAGGGTGGGGACAAATATAATCTAAACAACCCTAAACAGAGCTTCACAATTTTATCTAAGGTCGAGGGGACGACCCCCGACAATCATAGCTCCGCCTAATTAAACACAACATTTGCATGTACTGTAGTACTAGACTTAATATTCATGTTTCAGTTCCATGCTTGTTTTAAATATTGAATTAAGGACCATGCATGTCTTACATTTTACTCCCTTCGTTCCTAAATATTAGTCTTTTTAGAGATTTCAAGTGGAATGGCACATACGGATGTATATAGACATATTTTAGATGTAGATTCACTCATTTTGCTCCGTATGTAGTCGCTTTTTGAAATCTCTAAAAGACTAATATTTAGGAACAGAAGGAGTATTTTTGAATTCGTGTCATACATGCATGGTTCGGAAAAATAGATGCAGTATACTTATTGGATTGTTGTTGTGTTCGTGTGTGGGTGTCCGTGTGTGTGTGTGGTCATATGCTTGATACATACAAAGTTTTCTCACCTCCGTATTGTTCATCTTTTAAATTTGAATTTTCATTGAAAAACTTACCAGGGATACCATGAAATGTGAAATCCACGTTGAGATCACTATATCACAAACTCTAATTCAACAACTCGTCATAAATCAATTACCATGTTGAGATTAGTATTTGCAAGGAAAATACGGGCATTGTAATACACATAGATTCGTTCGGCAATTTAAAAGGTTCCTTTCATATTCTCGAATGGTAGGACCCAACGGCGTACCAGCCAGACCTTGGCTCGTGTTGATCCTAAAAAAAACCGGGCTCGTGTCCGTTTGGTGGCGTGCGTGGTATGCACATTAGGCAACCCCAACCAGTCGAGCCTCCGCGTTTCGAGTCGAAATATCTGGCGGCTAGAATTCCAGCCCTAGGAAATTCGCCTTATGTCCCTGGTCCATAATGGCTACCAATGAACAACGGAGGGATGCTTTAGTAACTAGACAACATTACCTACCGTGCCGAGCACGGTTCAATTCCCTCGGTCGCCGCTCGCCAAGGTCACCCGTCAACTGCATTGCCTAGTACTACTACTACTACACCAGGATGAGCACAGAATTGAGCCCGTTTGTTCGTGCCTAGTACTTGAGTTAATATATCAGGCAATGCACTGGTATGGAGGTATTATCCTTTTGCTCTGCATATATAACTTGTCTGAAGTCTAACTAAGCAAAATGTTTGACCAAATCCTTTCTTAAGAAATGCAACCGGACAGATGTATGGCTTGAAAATTTATTGCATGATGCAGGTTATGATATTGTTTCGAATCCTGGATCTTAAATTTCAGAAAATCCAAAAGTGAGCATAAATTCTTGAAACCGAGCATGGTCACGTGATATGGCACAAATATTACTTCGTAATTTTTTTCTTCAATTTGAGACAAGCTGCTTATGACAAGTTGCACAAATGAAGAGCCAAGGTATTTTGGAACAAAGTCCTGTCATGTTAAGGCGAACGCTTTCACTATTGAAACCGTGGGCGTTTATGTGCCGCCACGAGTCCCGCTTCTTATCGGCAGGTGCCGTCCGAGCAAGCGTGTGAGTCGATAGGAGGTGTTCGAGCAGACCGCTACGGCGACTAACAGGGAGGCGTGCGAGCAGACCGCTGTGCAGGCTCACCGGGAGGCGAGCCCTTTGACCAGGCTCCGCCGCCCACCTTCGTCCCAACTGCTCCCACTTTTAATGAAACCGGCGCCGCAGTTTAAAATCAACCCCACAATACCCGGTATTGCTATAATCTTCTCTATTCCTCTCTGATTCTCCTGTCGTCTACCTCCAACCAGCCTGACCTAAACGTACGCCATGCCGCATCACAATGGTCTGCCCTTAGTCTTCCAGTTTCCTGAGGAAGACACCCAGCCGGAGTCTCAAGAACATAAGGCGCTTTGGTACAAGCTTGAACTGGCCTTGCGGGAAGATGCAACGCCTGTCCCCGCTCTCGTTCCGGCTCCCGTCGCCCCGACTGCGCCAGCGCCCATCCCCGTGGCATTGATGGGCCGAGAGCCGCACATTGTTGCCGAGCTTGATGCCACGGGGTTCCACGAGGTCCCCGCCAACTTTCACGTGCCTTTGCACCTACCAGTGCCTACGCTTGCGCGTGCACTGACGCGCACGCCTGTGCCGGTGCCCGTGCACCTGCCAGCGCATGCGCCTGCATGTGCACTGACGTGCGCGCCCGTGCCGGTGCCCGTGCACACGAATGTCTCCGCCGCGCTGTTGACAGCGCCTGTCCCCGCGCGGGTGCCAGTGCCCCCCTCAGCGGCATGGATGGCCGCCATCGACCGCTTCCTTGCACCAACGCCAGTCGCCTCCTCCCGCCAATTGATTCACTCCGAAGTCCAGAACATTTTGGCCTTCCTTGAAGCTAGGCCAACATCCAGGAGTACGCCAACAACAGCGCAAGGCGCCGCCGTCGCCGTCGGTCCATGGCCCGACGACACACAGAGCACGGCAGAGGAGCCGCTTCCCACCGCAAGACGCCCCCGCCGCCGCTGCGTAATCTAAATTTGCCATGAAAAACATTCGGATTGCCATGCTTAAAATCCGAACGTTTATCATTTTCGTTTATTTTAGATCGATCGTCGTATAATTTAAAGTCGGAGTCAGACTGAACGAAATCTATGGTTTGATCAATTGAATGTTCTGCTAGAGCCGTATCAAATTAAATATAAAACGTCATCAAGCCACATGTATTCCTTGTCATCCAACGACCTAGACTGCTTCAATGTCGAGCGCTCAACATGTTTAGCGTGCAGTTAATTGCATGCCAAAAATAGTGCTAATCACATAATAACACGCAAATAATATACTACTTAATATCTGCATGCACTTGATATACTTCCAAATTAACGTGCATTGCACATACACTCTGACTAGTGCTGCTAGCACGTGAAACTAGTGCCGTGACTTGTGAACGCATCCAGATATGGTCAACGGCAACATCGCCCGCGAGTTCTTCATGTTTGCCCGTGCGTCTAAACACAGAAGGGGAGGAGAGAGAGATCACACATGGAACCCACCAGTAAGTGAAGGCGAATAGTACTAAAAATAATATTACATGTTATCAATTAAATAGGCTGTGGTAATATAAAAATATTATGTGAACAAAGGAAGGTACAACAAACATTGTTGTTCTATGTATGTTGCCTATTGACATGCGGCTTCAAGGCCCTGGTCGCATGTTCGATCCTCGTCCTTTATTTTTTAATTTG
This sequence comes from Triticum dicoccoides, assembly GCF_002162155.2. Taxonomy (NCBI): domain Eukaryota; kingdom Viridiplantae; phylum Streptophyta; class Magnoliopsida; order Poales; family Poaceae; genus Triticum; species Triticum dicoccoides. Next base: position 368,344,075 of record NC_041380.1, on the reverse strand, counting down.
TATATGGGTCCAAATTTGTTTCATGACATGTGGGCCCCTCGGTGTGTAGTTTGTAGAACTTTAATTTGTGGGTCGAAGTTTGTTCCATTCCAAGTGGACTATCTGTGTGTAGTTTTGTAGCTTATTTATAATAATTGAAGAGAACAACAGAGTTATGGTGCGACATTGAAGGCGAGAAAGGACGTGCGAGAGAGCGATGACCGAGCCAAAGGGAAATCAACCAGGGGAGTTGCGGGGGTTGCAACGGTGTTTCGAGTAGTTGTGGGCCGAATGCTACGAAAATATAATGTAAACCGACCGAAATAAATGCCTACACAAATTAATCCAAGGTTGGAGTGCCCCTTGCAATGTAAATAGCTCCGGCTTTGCGAGGGATGGAGAGGTAGCTTCAATGTGTGGAAGATACGGCGTGAGAAAACGAGGTCCATCGAGATACATATAGATAGAGAGACAAAGTGAGTGTGGTCCGACATTCATTGAACAAATATATATGCTCTGGTGAGATATTGTCCGATTGAGCTTTTGGAAAGGGTGAGGGCTGTAAGATGGAGCTTGAGAGATGATCCAGTCACAGACGTGTAGATATATTTTGTGCGTGGGAGGAAGCAAGGTCAATCGATCACATAGGGTCGTCGTGCGATCAAAAGAGTGAGACGGGTTGGAGAGAGTGACCTAGATAGACAATGTGCGTGAGAGAGTATACAATGTGAATAAGTCGAATTGGGCTCAAACATGGTGATATATCGTTTTTGTCCGAGAAAGAGCGAGGTCAATCGAGACATACAAAGAGAGAGAGAGAGAGAGAGAGAGAGAGAGAGAGGAATAGAGAGAGAGAGAGCGTGTCCCGCCATGAGGTCAAAAGAGTGGGGGCGGCTTCGATGGACTGACCTAGATAGACAATCTGCGTGAGAGAGTATAGAGTGTGTCGATCGAGGCCCGAACAGGGAGATATATAATTTGTGTATGAAACAAAACGAGGTTAAACGAGACTCAGATAAAGAGGGCGAGATTGAGCGAGTGTGGCCCGCCGTGCGGAAGAAAGAGTGAGACAGTCTCGAGGGAGTGACCTAGATAGACAACGTGCGTGCGTGAGCACGAGAGATTGGGGGGCTAGATAGGCAATGCATGTATTTAGCGCGAGAGGGTGAGAGGGAGAAGGGGGAGAGAGAGGGAGCTCGGCATGGGGTGCAATGGCGGGTGTGTGATGTAAGTACATTTCGTAACAGAGTGGAAAAAGGGGGTTGTGTAGTTGAGAGAGTTAGAGATCGAAAGATGGAGAGAAAGAATGGATGTGTGTTGGAAACCGATAGCTTCCTAAGGTGGTTAGGAGAGGAAGATTGCCGATACAGGAAGTATGTAGCGTGTATG
>NC_041380.1:368340253-368342576 GCF_002162155.2 Triticum dicoccoides | reverse complement strand
GGGGGCTAAAAACAACATTTGAATGTAGATAGTATGAGACTTAATATCGATGTTTCAATTCGGTGTACATTGTAAGATTTGAACTGAGGACCATGCATATGGGTAATTATTTCGAATTCATGCCACACTAGGTTTCAAAAAGTTGACATTGACTCGATTTGTTGTGCTATTTTGTAGGTCATATGTTTGGATCCATCCAAAAGTTTTCTCACTACCATGGTGTTCATCATATACATATGAATTTGTATTGAAAAAGTAGCGTGGATACAGTGAAATGTGAAATCCACGTTAGAATCGGAGATCACTATGTGACACACACTCTAATTCAAATAACTAATTATGTGACACACACTCTAATCCACGTTAGCGTGGATACCGTTTCGATTTTTTTCAAATAACTCCTCATTAATTAATTTATAGTATCTCGTTTCGAATGACTAATTATTGCAAGGAAAACACGGGCATGGTAATACATACAGATTCGTTTGCAAATGAAAGAAGATTCATTTGCATTCTCAAATGTAGGCGCACCAGGTAGACCAGGGTCGTGTCGTGGTGGTAGCGTGTGTTGGACGGACGCTTAGAACCCAGCCACCCACCCCTCCCCCCCCCCAAAAAAGGACGACGACAAAATAAGTTCGCGCTTCCACGTTTCAGATTGAAATATCTGGCGGCCCCAATTACAACCCTGCAAAATCTCCCTTCTTAACCGTCCCCTTCCGCGCCCAGATTGCTCAAATCCGTAATTCACTGCCAACCCAAGCAAAGTTCGAATCGCATCACCACCGCATCAACCACATATGTTCACCAACAGTCTCGTCCACCGCATCATAGCGCTCCGCTGCCACTCAAGATCTGGATCCGTGCGCGGCCAACCAACGCTAGCGCATCACCCTCAACGGCTCTAAAGTGACCCGCACCCTAGCTAGGCGAGCATGACCAAACGCCGGCCCAAACTAGGTATCCACACATCACTCCCTTGTGCACTGTTCCGACGATGTTTGGATATCCTTTCACTGCTCTCTTAGCTTACACACCTATCCAACTCTGACAAATAATGATGAAGATCTTAAAGTGATTGGTGTCTCTTCTGTTGATTCCTTGTTTAGTAAGATTAAAAATGATGATAAAGGGACTAAAGAAGAGTCAACTTTAGCTAGAAGGAGTCCCCATGATTCGGAGGGTGAAAATCTTGATGAAAAAATTGATAAAAGTGGGTTTGGAGAGGTCAAAACTTTAACAAGTGATGTGCCCACTCTTTTAGATTACAAAGACTTTAATTATGATAGTTGCTCTTTGATTGAATGTATTTCTTTGTTGCAATCCATGATAAATTCACCCCATGCATATGAACAAAATAAAGCTTTTACTAAACATATTGTGGATGCCATGATGAAAGCTTTAGAAGAAAAAATAGAGTTAGAGATTTCAATTCCTAGCAAATTATATGATGAATGGGAACCTACCATTAAAGTCAAGATTAAAATTTTTGAGTGCTTTGTGCTATGTGATTTGTGTGCTAGTGTTCTTATTTTTGCCAATATTGAAGAATGTTCCGAAATATCTATGTGATGTGCTTGGTCTTACCAATATTGAAGAATGTTCTCTTAATTTGCACTTGGCAGATTCTACTATTAAAAAGACTTTGGGAAGAATTAATGATGTTATTATTCTTGCAAATAGGAACTTTGTGCCCATAGATTTTATTGTTCTTGATATTGATTGCAATCCGTCTTGTCCCATTATACTTGGTAGACCGTTTTACGAACTATAGGTGTTGTGATTGATATGAAAGAAGGCAATATTAAATTTCAATTTCCACTAAGAAAGGGTATGGAACACTTCCCTAGAAAAAAATTAAGCCACTATATGAATCAATCATGAGGGCAACCTATGGGGCAAAGACCAAAGATGACAACACTTGAGTCTATGCATTATGCCTAGCTAGGGGCATAAAATGATAGCGATTGTTAGGAGGCAACCAAATGAATAAAATTTATTTTTGCCTTTTCTTTCTGTGCTTGAGTGTTTGCACAGTTATGCTACTATTATGATTGTGTTTTTTGTGTTTTAATTAGTGTTTGTGCCAATTAAAGCATTTGGTATCTTGTCGGGTGATAGTTGATTTGATCTTGTTGAAAACAGAAACTTTTGCGCCCAGTAGCAGAATTGTTAAAAACCACAGAAGCACGATAAAATTCTGATTTTTGTACACAAGATTGATATACAAATTTCCTATGCTTTCCTAATGTTTCATAATTTTTGGAGTTACAGAAGTATGGACAAGGTCCAAATTACTACCTAATGTTCTATTTTTTGACAG
>NC_041380.1:368253694-368339973 GCF_002162155.2 Triticum dicoccoides | reverse complement strand
AGCCATGGCAAAGTTGGAATGCAGTAGGTACATCGCAATAATAAAATATGAATGGTTTGGAACAATAATTAGAGTGTTGATTTGCTTTATTATACTAACGGATCTCACAAAGGTTTTGTTAAGTTTTGTGTGATTGAAGTTTTCAAGTTTTGGGTGAGATCATGATGGATGAAGAAATAAGGAGTGAAAAGAGCCTAAGCTTGGGGATGCCCATGTCACCCCAAGTTAATATTCAAGGAAAACCAAGCAACTAAGCTTGGGGATGCCCTGGAAGGCATCCCCTCTTTGTTCTAACAACCATCGGTAATTTTACTTGGAGCTATATTTTTATTCGTCACATATTGATGACCCACAAGTATAGGGATCTATCGTAGTCCTTTAGATAAGTAAGAGTGTCGAACCCAACGAGGAGCAGAAGGAAATGACAAGCGGTTTTCAGTAAGGTATTCTCTGCAAGCACTGAAATATATCAGTAACAGATAGTTTTGTGATAAGGTAATTTGTAACGGGTAACAAGTAACAAAATTAAATAAGGTGCAGCAAGATGGCCCAATCCTTTTCGTAGCAAAGGACAAGCCTGGACAAACTCTTATATAAAGGAAAGCGGTCCCGAGGACACATGGGAATTATCGTCAAGCTAGTTTTCATCACGCTCATATGATTCGCGCTCGTTACTTTGATAATTTGATATGTGGGTGGACCGGTGGTTGGGTACTGCCCTTCCTTGGACAGGCATCCCACTTATGATTAACCCCTCTTGCAAGCATCCGCAACTACAAAACAAGTATTAAGGTAAACCTAACCATAGCATGAAACATATGGATCCAAATCAGCCCCTTACGAAGCAACGCATAACCTAGGGTTTAAGCTTCTCTCACTCTAGCAACCCATCATCTACTTATAACTTCCCAATTCCTTCCCCTAGGCCCAAACAATAGTGAAGTGTCATGTAGTCGACGTTCACATGACACCACTAGAGGAAAGATAACATACATCTCATCAAAATATCGAACGAATACCAAATTCACATGACTACTTATAGCAAGACTTCTCCCATGTCCTCAGGAACAAACATAACTACTCACAAATCATATTCATGTTCATAATCAGAGGGGTATTAATATGCATAAAGAATCTGAACATATGATCTTCCACCAAGAAAACCAACTAGCATCAACTACAAGGAGTAATCAACACTACTAGCAACCCACAGGTACCATTATGAGGTTTTGGGACAAAGATTGGACACAAGAGATGAACTAGGGGTTGAGATGAGATTGTCGGGGATATACCCCGCGGCGTAAACCGGCCGGAAGTATAACCCGGCCGGACTTGGCAGTTTACTTGAGACCCGACTGAGACTTGACGATTCACTGGTGACCCGTTTGGACCTGGCGGTTTATGATTCATTGGTAATCCGGCAGGCGGGTCAGAGGAGCGACAAGATCCGGTGGCCCAATGGGCGGTTCATGAAGGCCGGTTCATACTATGGTGGGCTGGTTTAAGAGGAAAGGCATGAAGAACATTTATCTTACAAGGAGTTAAGACCTGGACTTGTATCCGGTTTGTATTAGAGATAGACTAGTCCTAATACTAATAGGACTAGACATGTAACCCGCCCCTCCAACATATATAAGGAGGGGCAGGGCTCCCCAAAAGGGGCAAGATTCACAAGTTCCATGAGTTGGACAACTTAGGTTTAGACAATAGCTCTCGAGATAGAGCACTCTTGTAACCGTGGTCATCATCATCAATATCAATGAAGCAGGATGTAGGCTTTTACCTCCACAGTGAGGGGCCAAACCTGGGTAAAACATCGCGTGTCTCGTCCCGCTCAACCCCTCTCAAGCTACCACATAGATGCGTTGGCCTCGCGACTAAGTCCTGACACTAAGGACATCTGCCGTGACAATTCCACGATAGAGATGGTGCTGGTGAAGATGTTGAAGGAGATTGACCCCCTCCCGATGAGCGGATCGATGGTGATGACGATGGTCGTGATTTCCCCCTCCCGGAGGGATGTTTCCCCGGTAGAACAGCTCCGCCGGAGCCCTAGATTGGTTCCGCCAAGGTTCCGCCTTGTGGCGGCGGTGTTTCGTCCCGAAAGCTTGCTTATGATTTTTTCCAGGGCGGAAGACTCCATATAGCCAAAGATGGGCACCAGAGGCCTGCCAGGGGGCCCATGAGACAGGGGGCGCGCCCAGGGGGTAGGGCACGCCCCCACCCTCGTGGATGGTGGGTGGCCCCCCTCTGGTGCTTTCTTCGCCCAATATTTTTTATATAATCCAAAACTGACTTCCCTGGAGTTTCAGGACTTTTGGAGTTGTGCAGAATAGGTCTCTAATATTTGCTCCTTTTCCAACCCAGAATTCCAGCTGCCGGCATTCTCCCTCTTCGTGCAAACCTTGTAAAATAAGATAGAATATGCATAAGTATTGTGACATAATGTGTAATAGCAGCCCATAATGCAATAAATATCGATATAAAAGCATGATGCAAAATGGACGTATCAACTCCCCCAAGCTTATACCTCGCTTGTCCTCAAGCGGAAGCCGATATCGAAAAATATGTCCACATGTTTAGAGATAGGGTTGTCGATAAAATAAAATACGGACATTAGGGCATCATGATCATTCTTATAATAGCAATATATATATATATATATATATATATTGTCATACGATATGCTAAAGTAACAATTCATTCACAATTTCAAGTATGAATCAGAAACTTCATTGAAAACTAACAAACTATAATCTCAGTCATTGAAGCAATTGCAATTTATCATAACATCGGAAAGAGTCAATATAAGAGCTTTTCAGCAAGTCCACATACTCAACTATCATTTAGTCTTTCACAATTGCTAACACTCACACAATACTTATGAGTATGATGCTTTAATCAGACACAGAGAAAGATAGGGGCTTATAGTTTTGCCTCCCAACCTTTCACCTCAAGGGTAATGTCAACAATAATAGTTTATGAAAACCCACATCCAATTAGCTATATATATCAGGATCTTTCCAACACACAGTGTTTGCCAAAGGATAAAATGCAAAAAAGGAAAGGTGAAGATCACCATGACCTTGTATAAAGTATATGACAAAAATAAAGGATAGGCCCTTCGCAGAAGGAAGCAGAGGTTGTCATATGTTTTTATGGTTGGATGCACGAAATCTTAATGCAAAAGAACGTCACTTTATATTGCCACTTGTGATATGGACCTTTATTATGCAGTCTGTCGCTTTTTTTTCTTCCACATCACAAGATCGTATAAAGCTTATTTTCTCCACACTAATAAATCATACATATTTAGAGAGCAATTTTTATTGCTTGCAACAATGACAACTTACTCGAAGGATCTTGCTCAATCCATAGGTAGATATGGTGGACTCTCAAGGCAAAACTGGATTTGAGGATATTTGGAAGCACAAGTAGTATCTCTACTTGGTGCAAGGAATTTGGCTAGCATGAGGGGGAAAGGCAAGCTCAACATGTTGGATGATCCATGACAATATAATTTATTTCGGATGTAAGAAAACATAACCCATTACATTGTCTTCCTTGTCCAACATCGACTTTTTTAGCATGTCATATTTTAATGAGTGCTCACAATCATAAAATATGTCCAAGATAGTATATTTATATGTGAAAATCTCTCTTTCTTTATTACTTCCTATTAATTGCAACGATGATTAAAACTATGTTTGTCAACTCTCAACAACTTTTATTCATCATGCTCTTTATTTGTGAAGTCATTACTCTCCATAAGATCAATATGATCTCTTTATTTCTTTTTATTCTTTCTCTTTTTTCTCATGACCACAGCAAGATAGCAAAGCCCTTGACTCAACACTAATCTTTATTATATATAGCTCACGGACTCGATTACATAGAAGGATCATAAAGCAAAACTCAAAACTAGATCATACTAAAACTTTATTCTACTAGATCAAGATATAACCAAAAGGATTGAACTAAGAAAAATGGTAAAGATAAAAGTGCGATGGTGATACGATACCGGGGCACTCCCCCAAGCTTGGCAGTTTCCAAGGGGAGTGCCCATACCCAATACTCAATTCTCCTTTGGTGCTAGTGATGATGGAGTTGTTGATGATGTAGGCTTGTCGTCCATCTTCCAAAGCATAGGCTCACCATCATAGAAGGATGGTCGAGTCTCCGGGATCCTCAAATATGCAGCCAAACTCATCCTCTTGAATCTATATTCATACTCACAATTTTGGTTTTGCAGGTCATAGATCTGGGCTTGGAGGTGCTCGATTTTCTCGTGAAGCTTGAAGATGGTCTCCCCAATGTTCTTGGCATCCAGCTTGTGATTGTTGGTGAACTCCGTGATCATCATGTGGTTGGCGTCGAGTCAGCGTTCCACCATCCCCTGGCACTTGAAAACTTGTTGCTCCATTGCTTCGAGTCTTGTCTCCACGCTTCCGGTCCTCCTTGGTCCTCAATATCATGGATGTGCAGCACCCCTCACGCAACTCAATGGTTTGAGGGTGTTGCAGCACCTCCGCGAGGTAGGGGTTGATGACCCTCTCGAAAAACTTGTCCTTGGGGGCGCTTGAAGACGTCATGGTGATCTAGATCTGTCAGAAAACAGCTCGAAACAAAGACTGGAGATATTTGCGTGGTACGATGGTCAAAACCTTCACGAGATTATATAATGAATTTTTACCGACCAAAAGGAGTATCATGCAAGAAAACAGAGTCCGGAGGGCACACGAGCTGCCCACGAGGTAGGGGGAACGCCCAGGGGGTAGGGCGTGCCCTCCACCCTCGTGGACGCCTCGTGTCCTTTCCGGACTGCTTCTTATTTTTCCTATTTTCTTAAATATTCCAAAACAGAGAAAATTTGCTATTAGAACTGTTTTGGAGTCAGTTTATTTACCGCACCACATACCTCTTCCTTTTCGGAGGATGAAACGTTCTGGAAGGTGTCCCTTATATACTCCTTCGGGGTTACGGTTTCAATAACATTAGTTTCAACATTTATAGGATTACCTGAGATATAATGTTTGATTCTTTGACTGATCACCACCCTCGGATTTGTGCCTTCAAAGTTGTTTATTTTTATGGCACCGGAACGATAGACCTCCTCGATAACGTAAGGACCTTCCCATTTAGATAGGAGTTTTCCTGCAAAAAAAACTTAAACGAGAGTTGTATAACAATACATAATCACCTACATTAAACTCACGTTTTTGTATCCTTTTGTCATGCCATCTTTTAACTTTTTCCTTAAACAGTTTGACATTCTCATAGGCCTGGGTTCTCCATTCATCATGTGAGCTAATGTCAAATAGTCTCTTCTCACCGGCAAGTTTGAAATCATAATTGAGCTCTTTAATGGCCCAATATGCCTTATGTTCTAGTTCGACAGGTAAGTGACATGCTTTTCCATAAACCATTTTATATGGAGACATACCCATAGGATTTTTATATGCAGTTCTATAGGTCCATAATGCATCATCAAGTTTCTTGGACCAATTATTTCTAGAACAATATTTTGCAAAATTAATTTAAGCTTTCTATTACTCAGTTCTACTTGACCACTAGACTGCGGATTATGGAGATGCAATTCTATGATTAACATCATACTTATCAAGCATTTTACGAAAAGCACCATGAATAAAATGTGAACCACCATCAGTCATTAAGTATCTAGGGACTCCAAACCTCGGAAAAATAACTTCTTTAAGCATCTTAATAGAGGTGTTATGATCAGCACTACTAGTTGGAATAGCTTCTACCCACTTAGTAACGTAATCAACAGCAACTAAAATATGGGTATACCCATTAGAGGAAGGAAACGGTCCCATATAATCAAAGCCCCAAACATCAAATAGTTCAATAACAAGTGAATAATTCATAGGCATTTCTTGACGTCTACTAACATTAGCAATTCTTTGACATTCATCACAAGACGATACAAACTTACGGGCATCCCTGAAAATAGTAGGCCAATAAAAACCGGATTGCAATACCTTATGTGTAGTTCTATCTCCAGCATGGTGTCCTCCATAAGCCTCGGAGTGACACTTGCATAGGATCTGTTCCTGTTCATGCTCAGGTACACAACGTCTAATAACACCATATACTCCTTCTTTATAAAGGTGTGGGTCATCCCAAAAGTAATGTCTCAAATCATAGAAAAACTTTTTCTTTTGCTGGTATGTGAAACTAGGTGGTATAAATTTAGCAACAATGTAATTGGCATAATCGGCATACCATGGAGCAGTACGTGAAACATTTATGACAGCTATTTGTTCATCAGGAAAGCTATCATCTATAGGTAGTGGATCATCAAAAACATTCTCTAACCTAGACAAGTTGTCTGCAATGGGGTTCTTAGCTCCCTTTCTATCAATAATATGCAAATCAAATTCTCGTAGTAGGAGAACCCGTCTAATAAGTCTAGTTTTAGCATCTTTCTTTTCCATAAGATATTTAATAGCAACATGATCAGTGTGAACAGTTCCTTTAGAATCAACAATATAAGGTCTGAACTTATCATAAGCAAATACAACTGCTAACAATTCTTTTTCAGTAGTAGCATAATTTCTCTGGGCACTGTCTAGAGTTTTACTAGCATATTGGATAACATTTAATTTCTTATCAACTCTTTGTCCTAACACATCACCTACAACATAATCACTAGCATCACACATAATTTCAAAGGGTAAATTCCAATCAGGAGGCTGAACAATAGGTGCAGAAATCAAGGCTTTCTTAAGTATTTGATATAGGGTAGGAACCCTAGGGGCCGATCTTTCATGAAAGGAGCGGATCCCGTGAAGAAAACGAAGAACACAAGGGAGAAAATTAGGGGAAACACAAGGGAACACACGAGAGAAACACTAAACCAACAAGAAATAGTCACGCATATGCTAGATCCTCGAGTACATAAGAGATCACATGATCCACGGACAACTAAGGACGATACAAAGGTAGCCGGTCTTCTCCGTGGGGAGGTCTTGAATCCACGAGGGGATCTTCCCTTAGAGGGGTCTTGAATCCAAAGGGATCTTCTCCGAAGAGGGGTCGCAGTCTCTCTCGTGGAGTAGATCCAATGTGGATGAGCAATGCTCTATCTCTAAATATGAGCTAAACCAATGCTAACCCTAGATAGGATGAATAGGAGGTCTATTTATTGTCTTAGTGCAAAGGGGGACGGAGTGAGGAGGTACATGGGCCTCGGGCCCGAATCCTGTGCACAGACAGGTATCGGACGTCCGCTGGGGACCGGTCGTCCGGCGGCTCATGGGCGGCCGGACGTCCAGTAAGCGCCGGTCGTCCGCTCATTCTGGCTTGAATGCTGGTGTAGGGGATTTCCGGCCGTGGTCGGTCGTCCGGTGGCGTTGGATGTCCGCTCGCTTGGCTCGGGTGCAGGGGCATCGGTCGTCTGGTCCGGGCCGGACATCCGCTCGCTAGGGTTCGGCTGGAGCTTCAGGCTCCGGACGTCCGGTCCTGACCGGTCGTCCGGTGGCTGGGACTTCTTCTGTAGCTCCACTTCTTCTCCGTCTTCACGTCCAGCTTCCTCTTTTGATTCTCCTTGCTCCTTGGCTTCTTCATGGCCAACTCCTTGATACCTGAGTATGCACAATGTCTCCATTTGAGGTAGTAGCCATGTCTCATGTGCATCGAAGTGGAAATGTGAGAGGAGAGATGTCACCTCGGTTTCAAGATCTCTTGCACATGCTCGTGTCATGGGTCCGCTAGGCACTTGGTGAGACGATGGTAGGTCCATGGGGATGACCTTGGGATGCTCCGCATCATCTCACCTTCCTTGGGGAAGATCCGTCCTCAGATCAAATTCTTCATCACCATGGTAGGGAGAGAGATCTTTGATGTTGAAGATGTCGCTCACAGAGTACTTGTCGCGTGGAATGTCGATCTTGTATGCGTTGCTGTTGGACCGTGCAAGCACCTTGAAGGGTCCATCCGCTCGTGGTCGAAGTTTGGACTTGCGTTCTTGGGTAAAGCGGTCCTTGCGAAGGTGTATCCACACAAGATCTCCAATGTGGAATACCATAGGGTGCTTGTTGATGTTGAGCTTGGTCGCAAGTCGTTGTACTTGGCACTCGATGGTATGCCTTGTATATTCATGCACCTTATTGAGATGATTCACACATGCACTTGCGTCCAAATTGATGTGCTCTTGTAGTGGTAGAGGAAGAATGTCCAATGGTGACAATGGGTTGAATCCATAGACGACCTCGAAGGGGGACTTGCCGGTTGTTGAGTGGTTTGCGCGGTTGTAGGCAAACTCGGCGATAGGTAGACACTCCTCCCACTCCTTGATGTTCTTCTTGATGAGTACTCGAAGTAGAGTAGAGAGTGTGTGGTTGGTCACCTCCGTTTGGCCATCATTTTGCGGGTGATACGCCTTGGAGAAGAGTAGCTTGATTCCGAGCTTGGCGCATAGGGTCTTCCAAAAGTAGCTTAGGAACTTGACGTCGCGGTCTGAGACGATCGTCTTTGGCACTCCATGTAGATGCAATATTTCCCTACAAAATAGATTGGCAACATGTGAAGCATCGTCTATCTTGTTGCATGGTATGAAGTGTGCCATCTTAGAGAATTGGTCCACAATGAGAAATACCGAATCTTTTCCATTTCTAGTCCTAGGCAATCCAAGTACAAAATCCATGCTAATATCTTCCCATGGTTGATATGGAATTGGGAGAGGCATGTAAAGGCCATGGGATTGAGCTTTAGACTTAGCTTTGAGACATGTAGAGCATCGGTTGGTGAAGCGATTGACGTCGCGAAACATCTTGGGCCAAAAATAGTTCTTGGAGAGCGTGGCAAATGTCTTGTCGCATCCAAAATGTCCCATTAAGCCTCCTCCATGAGATTCCTGTAAAAGCAACAAATGAAGAGAATACTCAGGGATGCAAAGCTTGCTAGCTCTCATAAGATATCCATCTTTGATGTAATAGCGTTCCCAAGATGAAGGCGTCAAACATTTGGCATAAGGAGTAGCAAAAGTAGGATCATGCTCATACAAGTCTTGTATATGCTCAAAGCCAATGACATACAATTCAAGTTGAGTACCAAGCATGCATATGCGGGAAAGGGCATCCGCCACAATATTTTCCTTACCTTTAATGTACTTGATGACATAAGGAAAAGACTCAATAAATTCACTCCATTTAGCATGATGCTTGTTCAACTTGGTTTGGCCCTTAAGATACTTGAGTGTTTCATGATCGGTATGAATGATAAATTCATGAGGGCGAAGATAGTGTTCCCATTCATGAAAAACGCGCACTAAAGCATAGAGCTCTTTGTCATAGATGGGGTAATTGAGTTGCGCTCCAAAAAGTTTCTCACTAATGCAATCTATGGGCGCTTCTCTTGCGTTAACACACCTCATATGCCATTACTGAAGGAAATATGCCCTAGAGGCAATAATAAAGTTATTATTTATTTCCTTATTTCATGATAAATGTTTATTATTCATGCTAGAATTGTATTAACCGGAAACATAATACATGTGTGAATACATAGACAAACAAAGTGTCACTAGTATGCCTCTACTTGACTAGCTCGTTAATCAAAGATGGTTATGTTTCCTAACCATAGACAAAGAGTTGTTATTTGATTAACGGGATCACATCATCAGGAGAATGATGTGATTGACTTGACCCATTCCATTAGCTTAGCACTCGATCGTTTAGTATGTTGCTATTGCTTTCTTCATGACTTATACATGTTCCTATGACTGAGATTATGCAACTCCCGTTTACCGGAGGAACACTTTGTGTGCTACCAAATGTCACAACGTAACTGGGTGATTATAAAGGAGCTCTACAGGTGTCTCCAAAGGTACATGTTGGGTTGGCGTATTTCGAGATTAGGATTTGTCACTCCGATTGTCAGAGAGGTATCTCTGGGCCCTCTCGTAATGCACATCACATAAGCCTTGCAAGCATTGCAACTATGAGTTAGTTGCGAGATGATGTATTACGAAACGAGTAAAGAGACTTGCCGGTAACGAGATTGAACTAGGTATTGAGATACCAACGATCGAATCTCGGGCAAGTAACATACCGATGACAAAGGGAACAACGTATGTTGTTATGTGGTCTGACCGATAAAGATCTTCGTAGAATATGTGGGAGCCAATATGAGCATCCGGGTTCCGCTATTGGTTATTGACCAGAGACGTGTCTCGGTCATGTCTACATTGTTCTCGAACCCGTAGGGTCCGCACACTTAAGGTTTCGATGATAGTTATATTATGAGTTTATGAGTTTTGATGTACCGAAGGAGTTCGGAGTCCCGGATGAGATCGGGGACATGACGAGGAGTCTCGAAATGGCCGAGACGTAAAGATCGATATATTGGACGACTATATTCGGACATCGGAAAGGTTCCGAGTGGTTCGGGTATTTTTCGGAGTACCAGGGAGTCACGGGAATACGGGAGAAAAAGTATATGGGCCTTATTGGGCTTTAGGGGAGAGGGAGAGGCAGGCCGCGCACACCCCCAAGGCCTAGTCCGAATTGGACTAGGGGGAGGGGCTGCGCCCCCTCCTTCCTTCTCTTCCCTCTTCCCCTTCCTTGTCTCCTACTCCTACTACATGGAAGGACTCCTAGTTGGACTAGGAAAGGGGGAATCCTACTCCCGGTGGGAGTAGGACTCCCCTAGAGCGCGCCATAGAGAGGGCCGGCCCTCCCCTCCTCCACTCCTTTATATACGGGGGCAGGGGGCACCCCATAGACACACAAGTTGATCCACGTGATCGTTTTCTTAGCCGAGTGCGGTGCCCCTTCCACCATAATCCTCGATAATATTGTAGCGGTGCTTAGGCAAAGCCCTGCGATGGTAGAACATCAAGATCGTCACCACGCCGTCGTGCTGACGGAACTCTTCCCCGACACTTTGCTGGATCGGAGTCCGGGGATCGTCATCGAGCTGAACGTGTGCTAAAACTCGGAGGTGCCGTAGTTTCGGTGCTTGATCGGTCGGGCCGTGAAGACGTACGACTACATCAACCGCGTTGTGCTAACGCTTCCGCTTTCGGTCTACGAGGGTACGTAGACAACACTCTCCCCTCTCGTTGCTATGCATCACCATGATCTTGCGTGTGCGTAGGAAATTTTTGAAATTACTACGTTCCCCAACAGTGGCATCAGAGCCTAGGTTTTATGTGTTGATGTTATATGCACGAGTAGAACACAAGTGAGTTGTGGGCGATATAAGTCATACAGCTTACCAGCATGTCATACTTTGGTTCGACAGTATTGTTGGATGAAGCGGCCCGGACCGACATTACGCGTACGCTTACGCGAGACCGGTTCCCCCGACGTGCTTTGCACAAAGGTGGCTAGCGGGTGACAGTTTCTCCGACTTTAGTTGAACCGAGTGTGGCTACGCCCAGTCCTTGCGAAGGTTAAAACAGCACCAACTTGACAAACTATCGTTGTGGTTTTGATGCGTAGGTAAGATTGGTTCTTGCTTAAGCCCGTAGCAGCCACGTAAAACTTGCAACAACAAAGTAGAGGACGTCTAACTTGTTTTTGCAGGGCATGTTGTGATGTGATATGGTCAAGACATGATGCTAAATTTTATTGTATGAGATGATCATGTTTTGTAACCAAGTTATCGGCAACTGGCAGGAGCCATATGGTTGTCGCTTTATTGTATGCAATGCAATTGCGCTGTAATGCTTTACTTTATCACTAAGCGGTAGCGATAGTCGTGGAAGCATAAGATTGGCGAGACGACAATGATGCTACGATGGTGATCAAGGTGTCGCGCCGGTGACGATGGTGATCATGACGATGCTTCGAAGATGGAGATCATAAGCACAAGATGATGATGGCCATATCATATCACTTATATTGATTGCATGTGATGTTTATCTTTTATGCATCTTATCTTGCTTTGATTGACGGTAGAATTTTAAGATGATCTCTCAATATTTATCAAGAAGTGTTCTCCCTGAGTATGCACCGTTGCGAAAGTTCTTCGTGCTGAGACACCACGTGATGATCGGGTGTGATAGGCTCTACATTCAAATACAACGGGTGCAAAACAGTTGCACACGCGGAATACTCAGGTTATACTTGACGAGCCAAGCATATACAGATATGGCCTCGGAACACGGAGACCGAAAGCTCGAGCGTGAATCATATAGTAGATATGATCAACATAGTGATGTTCACCAATGAAACTACTCCATCTCACGTGATGATCGGACATGGTTTAGTTGATTTGGATCACGTAATCACTTAGAGGATTAGAGGGATGCCTATCTAAGTGGGAGTTCTGAAGTAATATGATTAATTGAACTTAAATTTATCATGAACTTAGTCCTGGTAGTATTTTGCAAATTATGTTGTAGATCAATAGCTCGCGTTGTTGCTTCCCTGTGTTTATTTTGATATGTTCCTAGAGAAAATTGTGTTGAAAGATGTTAGTAGCAATGATGCGGATTGGATCCGTGATCTGAGGTTTATCCTCATTGCTACACAGAAGAATTATGTCCTTGATGCACCGCTAGGTGACAGACCTATTGCAGGAGCAGATGCAGACGTTATGAACGTTTGGCTAGCTCAATATGATGACTACTTGATAGTTTAGTGCACCATGCTTAATGGCTTAGAATCGGGACTTCAAAGACGTTTTGAACGTCATGGACCATATGAGATGTTCGAGGAGTTGAAGTTAATATTTCAAGCAAATACCCGAGTTGAGAGATATGAAGTCTCCAACAAGTTCTATAGCTAAAAGATTGAGGAGAATCGCTCAACTAGTGAGCATGTGCTCAGATTGTCTGGGTACTACAATCGCTTGAATCAAGTGGGAGTTAATCTTCCAGATAAGATAGTGATTGACAGAATTCTCTAGTCACCATCACCAAGTTAGTAGAACTTCATGATGAACTATAGTATGCAAGGGATGACGAAAACGATTCCCAAGCTCTTCATGATGAAATCGATGAAGGTAGAAATCAAGAAAGAGCATCAAGTGTTGATGGTTGACAAGATCACTAGTTTCAAGAAAAGGGCAAAGAAAAAAAGGGGAACTTCAAGAAGAACAGCAAGCAAGTTGCTGCTCAAGTGAAGAAGCCCAAGTCTGGTCCTAAGCCCGAGACTAAGTGCTTCTACTGCAAAGAGACTGGCCACTGGAAGCGGAACTACCCCAAGTGATTGGCGGATAAGAAGGATGGCAAAGTGAACATAAGTATATTTGATATACATATTATTGATGTGTACTTTACTAGTGTTTATAGCAACCCCTCAGTATTTGATACTAGTTCAGTTGCTAAGATTAGTAACTCGAAATGGGAGTTGCAGAATAAACAGAGACTAGTTAAGGGTGAAGTGACGATGTGTATTGGAAGTGGTTCCAAGATTGATATGATCATCATCGCACACTCCCTATACTTTCGGGATTAATGTTGAACCTAAATAAGTGTTATTTGGTGTTTGCGTTGAGCATAAATATGATTTGATCATGTTTATTGTAATACGGTTATTCATTTAAGTAAGAGAATAAATTGTTGTTCTGTTTACATGAATAAAACCTCATATGGTTACACACCACATGAAAATAGTTCATTGGATCTCGATCGTAGTGATACACATAATCATAATATTGAAACCAAAAGATGCAAAGTTAATAATGATAGTGCAACTTATTTGTGGCACTGCCATTTAGGTCATATTGGTGTAAAGCGCATGAAGAAACTCCATACTGATGGGCTTTTGGAATCACTTGATTATGAACAGTTGATGCTTGCGAACCATGCCTCATGGGCAAGATGACCAAGACTCCGTTCTTCGGAACAATGGAGCGAGCAACAGATTTGTTGGAAATCATACATACTGATGTATGTGGTCCGATGAATATTGAGGCTCGCGACAGGTATCATTATTTTCTAATCTTCACAGATGATTTGAGCAGATATGAGTACATCTACTTGATGAAACATAAGTCTGAAACATTTGAAAAGTTCAAATAATTTCAGGGTGAAGTGGAAAATCATCGTGACAAGAAAAGAAAAGGTTTCTACGATCTGATCGCGGAGACAAATATTTGAGTTACGAGTTTGGTCTTTAATTAAAACATTGTGGAATAGTTTCACAAACTCATGCCACCTAGAAAACCACAGCATAATGGTGTGTCCGATCGTCATAACCGTACTTTATTGGATATAGTGCAATCTATGATGTACCTTACCGATCTACCACTATCGTTTTGGGGTTATGCATTAGAGACATCTGCATTCACTTTAAAAGGGCATCATCTAAATCCGTTGAGACGACACAATCTGAATTATGGTTTGGCAAGAAACCAAAGTTGTCGTTTCTTAAAGTTTTGGGTTGTGATGCTTATGTGAAAAAGTTCCATCCTGATAAGCTCAAAACCAAATCGGAGAAATATGTCTTCATAGGATACCCAAAGGAGACTGTTGGGTACACCTTCTATCACAGATCCGAAGGCAAGACATTCGTTGCTAAGAATGGATCCTTTCTAGAGAAGGAGTTTCTCTCGAAAGAAGTGAGTGGGAGGAAAGTAGAAAACTTGATAAGGTAATTGTACCTTCTCCCTTATTGGAAAGTAGTTCATCACAGAAATCTATTCTTGTGACTACTACACCAATTAGTGAGGAAGCTAATGATGATGATCATGTAACTTCAGATCAAGTTACTACCGAATCTTGTAGGTAAACCAGAGTGAGATCCGCACCAGAGTGGTACAGTAATCCTGTTCTGGACGTCATGTTACTAGACCATGACGAACTTGCGAACTATGAGGAAGAGATGATGAGCCCAGATTCCGCGAAATGGTTTGAGGCCATGAAATCTGAGATATGATCCATGTATGAGACCAAAGTATGGACTTTGATGGATTTGCCCGATGATCGGCAAGCCATAGAAAATAAATGGATCTTCAAGAGGAAGACAGACGCTGATAGTAGTGTTACTATCTACAAAGCTAGACTTGTCGAAAATGGTTTTTGACAAAGTTCAAGGTGTTGACTACGATGAAATTTTCTCACTCGTAGCGATGCTTAAGTCCATCCAAATCATGTTAGCAATTGCCGCATTTTTATGAAATCTGGCAAATGGATAAACAAAACTACATTCCTTAATGGATTTAAAGAAGAGTTGTATATGATGCAACCAGAAGGTTTTGTCAATCCTAAAGGTGCTAACAAAATATGCAAGCTCCGGCGATCCATCTATGGACTGGTGCAAGCATCTCGGAGTTGGAATATACGCTTTGATAAGTTGATCAAAGCATATAGTTTTATACAGACATGCGGTGAAGCCTGTATTTACAAGAAAGTGAGTGGGAGCACTACAGCATTTCTGATAAGTGTATGTGTATGACATATTGTTGATCGGAAATAATGTAGAATTATTCTGCAAGGCATAAAGGAGTGTTTGAAAGGATTTTTTTCAAAGAAAACCTCGGTGAAGCTGCTTACATATTGAGCATCAAGATCTATAGAGATAGATCAAGACGCTTGATAAGCTTTTTTTTCAATGAGTACATACCTTGACAAGATTTTGAAGTAGTTCAAAATGGAACAGTCAAAGAAAGAATTCTTGCCTGTGTTACAAGGTGTGAAATTGAGTAAGACTCAAAGCCCGACCATGGCAGAAAATAGAATGAGAATGAAAGTCATTCCCTATGCCTTGGCCATAGGTTCTATAAAGTATGCCATGCTGTGTACCAGACCTATTGTACACCGTACACTAATTTTGTCAAGGGAGTACAATAGTGATCTAGAAGTAGATCACTGGACAGCGGTCATAATTATCCTTAGTGGAATAAGGATATGTTTCTCGATTATGGAGGTGACAAAAGGTTCGTCGTAAAAGGGTTACGTCGATACAAGTTTTGGCACTAATCCGGATGACTCTTAGTCTTCATCTGGATACATATTGAAAGTGGGAGCAATTAGCTAAAGTAGCTCCATGCAGAGCATTGTAGACATAGAAAATTGCAAAATACTTATGGATCTGAATATGGCAGACCCATTGACTAAACTTCTCTCACAGGCAAAACATGATCACACCTTAGTACTCTTTGGGTGTTAATCACATAGCAATGTGAACTAGATTACTGACTCTAGTAAACCGTTTGGGTTTTGGTCACATATCGATGTCAACTATGGGTGTTAACCACATAAAGATGTGAACTATTGATGTTAGATCACATGGCGATGTGAACTAGATTATTGACTCTAGTGCAAGTGGGAGACTGAAGGAAATATGCACTAGAGGCAATAATAAAGTTATTATTTATTTCCTTATTTCATGATAAATGTTTATTATTCATGCTAGAATTGTATTAACCGGAAACATAATACATGTGTGAATACATAGACAAACAGAGTGTCACTAGTATGCCTCTACTTCACTAGCTCGTTAATCAAAGATGGTTATGTTTCCTAACCATAGACAAAGAGTTGTTATTTGATTAACGGGATCACATCATTAGGAGAATGATGTGATTGACTTGACCCATTCCGTTAGCTTAGCACTCGATCGTTTAGTATGTTGCTATTGCTTTCTTCATGACTTATACATGTTCCTATGACTATGCGATTATGCAACTCCCCTTTATCGGAGGAACACTTTGTGTACTACCAAACGTCACAACATAACTGGGTGATTATAGAGGAGCTCTATAGGTATCTCCAAAGGTACATGTTGGGTTGGCGTATTTCGAGATTAGGATTTGTCACTCCGATTGTCGGAGAGGTATCTCTGGGCCCTCTCAGTAATGCACATCACATAAGCCTTGCAAGCATTGCAACTAATGAGTTAGTTGCGAGATGATGTATTACGAAACGAGTAAAGAGACTTGCCGGTAACGAGATTGAACTAGGTATTGAGATACCAACGATCGAATCTCGGGCAAGTAACATACCGATGACAAAGGGAACAACGTATGTTGTTATGCGGTCCGACCGATAAAGATCTTCGTAGAATATGTGGGAGCCAATATGAGCATCTAGGTTCCGCTATTGGTTATTGACCGGAGACGTGTCTCGGTCATGTCTACATTGTTCTCGAACCCGTAGGGTCCGCACGCTTAAGGTTTCGATGACAGTTATATTATGAGTTTATGAGTTTTGATGTACCGAAGGAGTTCGGAGTCCCGGATGAGATCGGGGACATGACGAGGAGTCTCTAAATGGTCGAGACGTAAAGATCGATATATTGGACGACTATATTCGGACATCGGAAAGGTTCCGAGTGGTTCGGGTATTTTTCGGAGTACCGGGGAGTTATGGGAATACGGGAGAAGAAGTATATGGGCCTTATTGGGCTTTAGGGGAGAGGGAGAGGCAGGCCGCCCCCCCCCCAAGGCCTAGTCCGAATTGGACTAGGGGGAGGGGCTGCGTCCCCTCCTTCCTTCTCTTCCCTCTTCCCCTTCCTTGTCTCCTACTCCTACTACATGGAAGGACTCCTAGTTGGACTAGGAAAGGGGGAATCCTACTCCCGGTGGGAGTAGGACTCCCCTAGGGCGCGCCATAGAGAGGGCCGGCCCTCCCCTCCTCCACTCCTTTATATATGGGGGCAGGGGGCACCCATAGACACACAAGTTGATCCACGTGATCGTTTTCTTAGCCGTGTGCGGTGCCCCTTCCACCATAATCCTCGATAATATTGTAGCGGTGCTTAGGCGAAGCCCTGCGACGGTAGAACATCAAGATCGTCACCATGTCGTCGTGCTGACGGAACTCTTTCCCGACACTTTGCTGGATCAGAGTCCGGGGATCGTCATCGAGCTGAACGTGTGCTAAAACTCGAAGGTGCCGTAGTTTCGGTGCTTGATCGGTCGGGCCGTGAAGACGTACGACTACATCAACCGCGTTGTGCTAACGCTTCCGCTTTCGGTCTACGAGGGTACGTAGACAACATTCTCCCCTCTTGTTGCTATGCATCACCATGATCTTGCGTGTGCGTAGGAAATTTTTGAAATTACTACGTTCCCCAACAATTACCACTAGCATCGCAATGAATCTCAGGGCTTGTCAAAGTTGGGTAATGCAAGCACGGGAGCATGAGTAAGCAAATTCTTAAGCTCATTGAAAGTGGTATCTTGGTATGGTCACCAAACAAAAGGCACATTATTCTTGCTCAAAGCATGCAAAGGAGAAGCAACGGTGCTAAAATGTTTCACAAAGCGACGATAGAAACCCACAAGGCTAAGAAAGCTACGCACTTGTTGTAAGTTGGTTGGTTGGGGCCAAGTCTTAATAGCATTGATCTTGGACTCATCTACATGAACACCCTTAGAAGAAACAACAAAACCCAAGAAAACAAGCTTATCAATGCCAAAAAGGCATATCTCCATATTAGCATAGAGACGCTCTTTTCGAAGAGTTTGTAAAACGGTTCGAACACGGGTGACATGATCGTGAAAAGATTTGCTATAAACAAGAATATCATCGAAGTAGACCACAACAAACACACCAATGTAAGGGTGAAAGACATGATTCATAAGACGCATAAAAGTACCCGGAGCTTCTGATAGACCCATAGGCATGACTAACCACTCATACAACCCAAACTTGGTTTTGAAAGCGGTTTTCCATTCATCACCCTCTTGTATGCGGATTTGATAGTAACCACTCTTAAGATTAATTTTGGAAAATATAGTGGCACCACTAAGTTCATCAAGCATATCGTCAAGGCGTGGAATGGGATACCTATAATGAACGGTGATAGCATTGATGGGTCTACAATCGGAGCACATGCGAAAGCTACCGTCTCATTTTGGCACAAGAATGACCGGTACGACACAAGTGCTCAAACTCTCACGCACATGTCCATGGTCTATGAGATGCTTTACTTGCCTTTGTATTTCTTTGGTTTCTTCGGGGTTGACGCAGTAGGGAGCTTTGTTCGGAAGAGGTGCTCCGGGGATGAGGTCGATGCGGTGCTCGATGCCTCGTAGTGGAGGTAGTCCCAGAGGAAGCTCGTCGGCGAAAACATCTTGAAATTCCTGCAAAAGAGAAGACAACACTAAAGGCAGAGCATGAGAGGTGTTAGCGTTTGGTGCATTGTCCTTGCACAAAAGGACATAGTGTAGGACACTAGATGGGTTCTCACATACTCCTCTTATCTCACTTTTGGTGGCAAATAGGACTAAGTTTTTCTTTTCACTCATCGTGGAGGCGCTCGATTTGGGCTTGTGGCGCTCACTCTCTTTTTGGTGGCTCGCTCTCTCACTATTATCTCCACGATGGGTGGCTTGCTTGTTGGCGATCACTTGGCTTGGAGACATGAGGCGAAGTACGTACTCCTTTCCTTTCATCTTGAAGATGTAGTGGTCGTTCGGCCATTGTGGATGACACCTCTATCAAATTGCCATGGGCGTCCAAGAAGAAGGTGACAAACGATCATTGGAATGACGTCACACTCCAAAGTGTATTCATAAGCGCCAATTTTGAAGGAGACTTGTACTCGATGCTCGACTTGGATAGTGCCGGGGTCGCTAAGCCATTAAACTTTGTAAGGATGTGGCTGCTTCATCTTGGGCAATTGGAGCTTGGAGCAAAGTTCTTCACTTGCGAGGTTATGACAACTCCCTCCACCGATGATGACCTTGACGGATCGTCCATTGATGTCGGCCTTGGTATGAAAGATGTGGCATCATTGGTCTTCTTCTTGGTGATGTTGGAGAGTCAAGACCTTGCAGACAATAAGAGCGGGACTTGAATCTTCATCGCAAAAGACTTGTTCTTCTTTATTGTTCACTTGCCGGTGCATGGCGACTTGCTCGAGGGCGTCCATTTCTCCTTCACTCATTGAGTCGTAAGTGCCGTCGTCGTTGAGGATCATGGTCCGCTTGTTGGTGCACTCATATGACTTGTGGCCTCGGCCTCCACATGTGAAGCATTTGAAGGAACTTGTCTTAACGGACACATCGATGGGGGTTGATGATGAGGAAGCTCTCAGCTTGAAGTTGTTTGTAGTAGGAGGATGACTTGGAGTTGACGAAGATTTCTTATAACTTGACTTGTCGATGTTGCTTGTAGAAGGCTTGGTAGACAGTGTTGGAGTCGTTGAAGCTTGGGTGTTGGAGAAGCCGTAAGACTTGGATGAGAACTTGGCATACTTGTAATCATCTTGCACTTGGCGTTCCGCTTTGGTAGCTTGATGCACTAGCTCGATGAGATTCGAGTATGGTTGGAAGTCGACGATCTTCTTGATAGGATGATTGAGTCCATTCAAGAAACGTTCCATTGTTTGCTCATCATCTTCCGTGACATTGGCTCTTATCATGGCAATCTCCATCTCCTTGTAGAACTCTTCAACACTCTTGGTTCCTTGCTTGAGAAGTTGAAGCTTCTTGAAGAGGTCGTGGTTGTAGTAGGTAGGCATGAAGCATGCTCTCATGACATCCTTCATTTGCGCCCAAGTAGTGATGGGTGGTTCTCCTCTTGCCTCGTGGCGCTCGATAACTTGTTCCCACCAAATGAGGACATAGTCTTGGAACTCAAGGGATGCCATCGTGATCTTCTTCTCTTCATCGTAGTTGTGCAAGCGAAAGATTTTGTCGACCTTCAATGCCCATGAAAGGTACTCTTCGGGATCGTTGCTGCCATTGAACTTGGGCATGGTGAATTTTAGCTTGCCGTAGCATTGCTCTTCATTGTGTTGGGGTCAGGGATAATGACGTCCATGTTGTTGATGATTGTCAAGCTCGTGTTGCTCTTGGCAAGGAGGGTTGTCGAACTCATGTTTCTCTTGTCGTGGATGATTTCCGTTGTCTTCATGCTCTTGGTGAACTTGTGGAGGAGCTTGTCGAGCTCGAGGAGGAACTTGAGGAACTTGACGATGCATGCGAGCTTGAAATCTTCGTTCGTGAGCTTCTTCGTGAAGTGCTTCTTCATGTTCACGAGCTTGTCGGCCTCGGTTGGCTATGGCTCGACTTGAATCTTGGAGGGCTTGTTGTGCCTCAAGTGCTTGAGCATCTTGCAATTGTTTCTCTTGACATTGTGCCTCGGCATCTTATGCTTCTTGGTGTAGACGCGCTCGCTCTTCCTCTTCATGTTGGCGTTGTCGTTGCCGTTCTCATGCTAGCACAAAAGTCGCTTCGGTGTCGCATAGAGGATTGAGCTTGCTTGACGATCATTGCGCGCGGCTCGTCAAAGAGTGTTCAAAGTCGGTGTACTTGAGCCGGAGAGGGTGAAGTCAGAATGTCGACTTGAGCGGCTCCGTCTTGATGAGGACGAAGTGGAAGAAGAGCGATTGATCAACAAAGCCGAATCTCATCCATTCTTGCGTCGTTCTCTTGCTTGTGATCGTCGAGCTTGTGGTTGAAGTAGTCCCTTGTACGTTGCTCGGAGAGTCGCAAGTCAGTGGCGAGGTTGTCGATGCGTTCACTCATTGCTTGTTGCTCTTGATGCAAAGCACGTTGTGCACCAAAGAGGTGGCTCTTGGTGACGTAGGAGTTAATGTCGTTGTTGTGCTCAATGAAGAGTGGGTTGGTAGAAGTACTAGGCCTATCCATCATTCCAAGAGAAAAATGTGAGTGGTAGAAAGAGAAGAACAAATACCAAATGTACCTTAACCGAAGTTGAAGGTGGATCAATGATCACTCCAATGTGGACAAGGAAATAGCACAATTGGTACCAATTCTTCTCGGTTTCTCACACCTACACAAGTAAAAGCTTATGGTGGAGCTTGGTTAGGATGGTGGCACAAAATTTAATGCAATTGTAGGTGAGCTTCAATAATGTTGGAAAAGATTCGCAAGTTCGCAATGCAACAAGTAGACCAAGCAATATAAGGTACACGGAAACACACACGCAAAAGATAAGTGGGGTCGTGCAACCAAGGATGAGCCAAAATGTGGAATCCACAAAAATTCTCTTGTTGCACAACACTAGGGAGACGCTAGCACGATTGCATAATAGGCGGATACAAGACTTGTGCACAACCTACTAAGCAAAATGCAACGACTTCTATCCCAAGTATGCTCTATGTATGGTGTTTCTATGATATGATCCAAGACGATCTAGTATGACAATCTTAATGTTGTATGATGATATGGTTCTTGCTTAAAAGCTCTTTGCTTATCTTTCCCTTTTGATTAAAAGCTTGTTTGGCTCTTTGTTGTTTGAGCTCTTTTCTCATGCAATGCTTCACGAACCAAGATAGCAATTGTGTATGTAATGACAACCTTGTGACACAAGAGATGATACCAAGATATGCAACAATGATGTATGTATGCTATGGGAAGTATGATCACTAATGTGCACAAGTCTCGTTGCCGGCAATACTCAAAGGCTAGTCTCGATGGGTAAGCAACGCAAAGGAATAAGGCTATGATGTCTATCAATGTAATGGCAAGAATGATATGTGCAATACCAAGACGAGGCTACCGTTCTTGCTTACGATATGGTGTCAAAATGGTGGCACGAATACCAAGATGTAGTCGAGGTGGTCGTTGTTGATGACGCGTCCGTGGCGAAGATGAGCGGTGGTGGTGTTGATGTCGAACCGTACCTAGATAGCCGAAACACAAAAGGACATGGAACCGCAACTCAAATTCTCAAAGCTCGAAGTGGCAACACGTGTCAGAGTGCGAAACAGGTAAGCAATGGTGGTGGTATGCGGAAGTGGTGATGGCGTATAGGTGGTAGGAGTGCGTATACGGAAATGTGGGACGGCGGTGGTGACTGAACTGAAAAAAATTCAGTTTCGTCAGGGAACTCCGGACATCCGGTGGTGAGCGGTCGTCCGGTCGTCGGATGTCCGGTGGCGAGCGGACGTCCGGTGCCTGGGCGATTCGCGGGCACGGGATGAACTGGCGGTGTTCGTGATGGAGAGGTCGAAATTCTTCGAATCCGGGCGGATTTGTGGATGGAAAAGGTGGGGGAAGGGGGGAAAAGCTAGATCCATCAAGACAAAGCAATTCCACGGATCAAATCCAACAAAATTTCAACACACCAACAAATCACAAAAAAAATTGGGGCTATTTTTGTGGGGAATTTTCGAAATAGGGACAAAATCAACAAAACTAGGCTAGAAACACAATGGGGAGGCTCCGAAATCATGATCAACGTGGCTCTAGATACCAAGATGATATAGGGTAGGAACCCTAGGGGCTGATCTTTCACGAAAGGAGTGGATCCCGCGAAGAACACGAAGAACACAAGGGAGAAAACTAGGGGAAACACGAGGGAACACACGAGCGAAACACTAAACCAACAAGAAATAGTCACACATATGCTAGATCCTCGAGTACATAAGAGATCACATGATCCACGGACAACTAAGGAGGATACAAAGGTAGCCGGTCTTCTCTGTGGGAAGGTCTTGAATCCACGAGGGGATCTTCCCTTAGAGGGGTCTTGAATCCAAAGGGATCTTCTCCGAAGAGGGGCTATGGTCTCTCTCGTGGAGTAGATCCG
This sequence comes from Triticum dicoccoides, assembly GCF_002162155.2. Taxonomy (NCBI): domain Eukaryota; kingdom Viridiplantae; phylum Streptophyta; class Magnoliopsida; order Poales; family Poaceae; genus Triticum; species Triticum dicoccoides. The sequence goes on along the minus strand of NC_041380.1, from coordinate 368,316,548 downwards.
ATGTGGATGAGCAATGCTCTATCTCTAACTATGAGCTAAACCAATGCTAACCCTAGCTAGGATGAATAGTAGGTCTATTTATAGTCTTAGTGCAAATGGGGATGGAGTGAGGGGGTACATGGGCCTCGGGCCCGAATCCTGTGCACAGACAGGTACCGAACGTCCGCTGGGGACCGGTCGTCTGGTGGCTCATGGCCGGCCGTACGTCTGGTAAGCGTCGGTTGTCCGCTCGTTCTGGCTCGGATGCTGGTGTAGCAGATTTCCGGCCGTGGCCGGACGTCCGGTCGTCGGACGTACGGTCGCCGGACGTCCGGTCGTCGGACGTACGGTCGCCGGACGTCCGGTCGCCGGACGTCCGGTCGCCGGACGTCCGGTTGTCAGACGTTCGGTGGCGTCGGACGTCTGCTCGCTTGGCTCGGGTGCAGGGGCACCGGTCGTCCGGTCCGGGCCGGACGTCCACTCGCTGAGGTTCGTATGGAGCTTCAGGCTCCGGACGTCCTGTCTCGACCGGTCGTCCGGTGGCTGGGACTTCTTCCGTAGCTCCTCTTCTTCTCCATCTTAACGTCCAACTTCCTCTTCCGATTCTCCTTGCTCCTTGGCTTCTTCATGGCCAACTCCTTGATACCTTAGTATGCACAATGTCTCTGTTTGAGGTAGTAGCCATGTCTCATGTGCATCGAAGTGGAAATGTGAGAGGAGAGATGTCACCTCGGTTTCAAGAGCTCTTGCACGTTCTCGTGTCATGGGTCCGCTAGGCACTTGGTGAGACGATGGTAGGTCCATGGGGATGACCTTGGGATGCTCCGCATTAGTATTTCAAATGCTTCTAAACAATCATCATCAAAGACAAAAGGAACATCTTTTTGTAAGAGATTAGTCAGAGGCCTGGAAATTTTTGAGAAGTCTTTAATGAACCTCCTATAAAAACCGGCATGACCAAGGAAACTTCTTATGCCTTTAATGTCTTTAGGACACGACATCTTTTCAATAGCATCAACTTTAGCTTTATCAACTTCAATACCTCTTTAAAAAAATTTATGGCCCAAGACAATACCTTCATTAACCATAAAGTGGCACTTCTCCCAATTCAAGACAAGATTAGTTTCTTCACATCTCTACAAAACTCGATCAAGGTTGATTAAGCAATCATCAAAAGAAGTTCCATATACAGAAAAATCATCCATGAATACCTCAACAATATTTTCACAAAAGTCAGAGAATATTGCAGTCATACATCTTTGAAAGGTAGCAGGTGCATTACATAAACCAAAAGGCATATGTCTATAAGAAAAGGTACCGAAAGGACAAGTAAAGGTGGTCTTTTCTTGATCCTCTTTTGACACAGGTATTTGAGAGAAACCAGAATAACCATCTAGAAAGCAAAAATGTGTATGTTTGGATAATCTTTCTAGCATTTGATCAATGAAAGGTAGAGAGTAATGATCCTTTTTAGTAGCTTTATTTAAGTTGCGGAAATCAATTACCATTCTATAACTTGTAACAATTCTTTGTGGGATCAATTCATCTTTATCATTTGGAACAACAGTAATACCTCATTTCTTATGGACACAATGGACAGGACTTACCCACTGACTATCAGCAATAGGATAAATTATACCTGCCTCCAGAAGATTTAGTATTTCTTTTCTTACCACTCCTTTCATCTTAGGATTTAACCGTCGTTGGTGATCAACAACCGGTTTAGCGTCTTTCTCCAATTTTATTTTGTGCTGGCATAGAGTGGGACTAATGCCCTTAAGATCATCAAGAGTATATCCAATAGCAGCACGTTGCTTCTTTAGAGTTTTCAATATTTTCTCTTCTTCCTGCTCTGAAAGGTTAGCACTAATAATAACAGGATATATCTTCTTTTCATCAAGATAAGCATATTTAAGAGTATCAGGCAATGGTTTAACCTCAAACACGGGATCACCCTTGGGTGGAGGAGGACCCCCTAGAATTTCAACAGGCAAGTTGTGTTTCAAAATAGGTCCCTGTTTAAAGAATACTTCATCTATTTCTCTTCTTTCATTCATAAACATACCATTTTCATGGTCTAACAAATATTGTTCTAAAGGATCATTAGGAGGCACGGCAATAGAAGCAAGACCAATAATTTCATCTTTACTAGGCAATTCTTTATCATGGGGTTGTCTATGAAATTTAGCAAAATTAAAATCATGAGACATATCCCCTAAACCAACAGAAACAATATCCTTTTTGCAGTCTATCTTAGCATTAACAGTATTCAAGAAGGGTCTACCAAATATAATGGGACAAAAGTCATCTTGTGGCGAACCAAGAACAAGAAAATCAGTAGGATATTTAACTTTCCCACACAAGACTTCAACATCTCTAACAATCCCAATCGGTGAAATAGTATCTCTATTGGCAAGCTTAATTGTAACATCAATGCCTTCTATCTCAGCAGGTGCAATATCATGCATAATTTCTTCATATAAAGAATGAGGTATTGCACTTGCACTAGCACCCATATCGCATAAGCCATGATAGCAATGATCTCCTATTTTAACAGAAATAACAGGCATGCCTACAACAGGTCTATGTTTATTTTTAGTATCGGCTCTAGCAATTCTAGCAGCTTTATCACAGAAGTAAATAACATGTCCATCAATATTATCAACCAAGAGATCTTTAACCATAGCAATACTAGGTTCAACTTTAGTTTTCTCAGAGGGTGTAGGTGTTCTAGTATTACTCCTATGAACCACAGTTGAAGCTTTAGCATGATCCTTTATTCTAGTAGGGAAAGGTGGTTTCTCAATATAAGCGGTAGGAACAATAGGATCAACATTATAAGTGATAGTCTTTTCTTCAACTTTAATTGGTTCAACTACTTTTACTTCAATGGGAGGATGATATTTAAGCCAGTTCTCCTTAGGGAGATCAACATGAGTAGCAAATGATTCACAGAAAGAAGCTACTATCTCAGAGTCAAGTCCATATTTAGTGCTAAATTAAATGAAAAGCATTGGTATCCATAGAAGATTTAACACAATCAAACTTAGGTGTTATACCTGACTCCTTACCTTCGTCGAGTTCCCAATCTTCAGAGTTGCATTTAATTATTTCCAATAAATCCCATTTGAATTCAATAGTCTTCATCATAAAAGATCCAGTACAAGAAGTATCGAGCATGGAGCGATTTGAGAGAAAGCCGAGCATAATTTTTTAATAATAATTTCTCTTGAGAGCTCATGATTGGGGCATGAATATAACATTGACTTAACCCTCCCCCAAGCTTGAGCGATGCTTTCTCCTTCACGAGGCCAAAAATTATATATATAATTATGATCACGATGAACCAGATGCATAGGATAAAACTTCTGATGAAATTCTAATTTCAATTGGTTGTAGTTCCATGATCCAATATCATCACACAGCCTAAACTATGTCAATGCCTTTCCCTTCAAAGATAAAGGGAATACCTTCTTCTTGATAACATCCTCGGGCATACCTGCAAGCTTAAATAATCCACAAACTTCATCCACATAGATTAAGTACAAATCGGGATGCAATGTTCCATCTCCTATAAAAGGATTAGCTAGCAGTTTCTCTATCATACCCGAAGGAATTTCAAAGTAAACATTTTCAGTAGATTCAGCAGGGTGAGTAGGAACTCTTTGCTCTACTGGTCGGGGTGAAGATACCCCAAACAAGCCCCTCAAAGGATTACTTTCCATAGTAACAAGTGACAGTAAATTTCAGCACACTATATAATTTTTTCCTTAGCAAATTCCACTTACCAAAGGCGCTTCACTCCCCGGCAACGGAGCCAGAAAAGAGTCTTGATGACCCAGAAGTATAGGGGATCTATCATAGTCCTTTCGATAAGTAAGAGTGTCAAACCCAACGAGGAGCAGAAGGAAATGACAAGCAGTTTTCAATAAGGTATTCTCTGCAAGCACTGAAATTATCGGTAACAGATAGTTTTGTGATAAGGTAATTTGTAATGGGTAACAAGTAACAAAAGTAAATAAGGTTCAGCAAGACGGCCCAATCCTTTTCGTACCAAGGGACAAGCCTAGACAAACTCTTATATAAAGGAAAGCGCTCCCGAGGACACATGAGAATTATCGTCAAGCTAGTTTTCATCACGCTCATATGATTCGCGTTCGTTACTTTGATAGTTTGATATGTGGGTGGACCGGTGCTTGGGTACTGCCCTTCCTTGGACAAGCATCCCACTTATGGTTAACCCCTCTTGCACCCCACCTAACATAGCATGAAACATATGGATCCAAATCAGCCCCTTACGAAGCAACGCATAACCTAGTGTTTAAGCTTCTATCACTCTAGCAACCCATCATCTACTTATTACTTCCCAATGCCTTCCCCTAGGCCCAAAAAATGGTGAAGTGTCATGTATTCGACATTCACATGACACCACTAGAGGAAAGACAACATACATCTCATCAAAATATCGAACGAATACCAAATTCACATGACTACTTATAGCAAGACTTCTCCCATGTCCTCAGGAACAAACGTAACTACACACATATCATATTCATGTTCATAATCATAGGGGTATTAATATGCATAAAGGATCTGAACATATGATCTTCCACCAAGTAAACCAACTAGCATCAACTACAAGGAGTAATCAACACTACTAGCAACCCACGGGTACCAATCTGAGGTTTTGGGACAAAGATTGGATACAAGAGATGAACTAGGGTTTGAGATGAGATGGTGTTGGTGAAGATGTTGATGGAGATTGACCCCCTCCCGATGAGAGGATCAATGGTGATGACAATGGTGGTGATTTCCCCCTCCCGGAGGGATGTTTCCCCGGTAGAACAGCTCCGCCAGAGCCCTAGATTGGTTCCGCCAAGGTTCCGCCTCGTGGCAGCGGTGTTTCTCCCGAAAGCTTGCTTATGATTTTTCTAGGGAGAAAGACTCCATATAGCCAAAGATGGGCACCGAAGGCCTGCCAGGTGGGCCCACGAGATAGGGGGCGCGCCCCCACTCTCGTGGATGGTGGGTGGCCCCGCTCTGGTGCTTTCTTCACCCAATATTTTTTATGTAATCCAAAACTGACTTCCGTGGAGTTTCAGGACTTTTGGAGTTGTGCAGAATAGGTCTCTAATATTCGCTCCTTTTCCAGCCCAGAATTCCAGCTGCCGGCATTCTCCCCCTTCGTGCAAACCTTGTAAAATAAGAGAGAATAGGCATAAGTATTGTGACATAATGTGTAATAACAGCCCATAATGCAATAAATATCGATATAAAAGCATGATGCAAAATGGACGTATCACATATCATGAGTTTTGCTTGTTGCCTCTTGTATTATATGAGTCTTTTGTTTTTTTGCTTTTTAGTTTGTCACAATTATCCATGCTGGACACACCTATTTGAGGGAGCCAAAATTATGCTATGATTTGTTAGAATTGCATTATGTGCTTCACTTAAAAAAATTGAGCTATGGAATTGCTCTACTGCTTCACTTATATTTTTTTGAGCATGATGTGCTTTAATTTTTTTTGAAGAAATACTCTCATGCTTCACTTGATTTATTTGACAGTTAGTAATTTTTTTAAGAAATTCTCTCATGATTCACTTATATTATTTTGAGAGATGAAAATTTTTATGCTCATGTTCTTCACTTAAATTTGTTTGAGCTTGTCAAAAGCAATGGAAATATATGAAACTAGTCCCAAAGTGATATATATTCAAGAGGGGTATAATAAAAACTTTCATCAAGATCATTGGACAAAATAAACTTGATTCTTTGTAATAGTTTTGAGATATGATGATAGTAATATGTGAGTCATGTTGGTGAATAATTATGCTTTAGTAAGAATATTGTTGTTAAGGTTTGTGATGCCCTATGCAAGCACGAAAGTCAATAGTTATGCAATGAAATTACATCCTACTTGTGGTGCATTATTCGGTGTTAATTATGCTTAATGCTCATTTATGAGAATTTTCTTTTCTTGGTTGGTTGCTTCTCAATCTATTTGCTAGCCTCCATTTGCATTAAGTGGGAATACTACTTGTGCATCCAAAATCCTTAAACCAGTTATGCCATATGAGTCCACCATACCTACCTATATGCGGCATTTTCGTGTTGTTCTAAGTAAATTTGTATGTGCTAACTCTAATTTTCAAAATGAATTTCTTTTTTGTATGCCCGTACTTCTCATGAAGCGGCGGGGGGTGGCCAATATTTTTCCATCCTAGATGTGTTATTTTCAAGATGAGTGTTTATTCACTTGTCATTGCATGAGAGTACGGCGGTAATAGGGATGCCCAGTCTCGAAAGGAAACATAAATTTACTTTATGTTGTCAAATAATAAATTCCTTGGAAAGTATTGGTATGGAAGGCACCCCTGGATACGGCTAGCCATGATTGTGATAGAATGGTGGAAAAAGGAATAAACTTTATTTTATATTTGGGAACCTCCTATGATGTATCTAGCATGGAAAGTATTAGAAATTACTCAGTCGTCTTCGTTGATCGGAAAAGCATGCCTCTAAAAAAATTATCTCTCAATTTAAGATTTGAGCTCTGACACCTCTACAAATCTCTGCTTCCCTGTGCGAACGGCCTATCTATTTTATTTTATGCAATTTTTTATTTGAGTCTCCGTCTTCTCTTTTTTTGGAACATAGACGCTAGAAGCGTCAGGCTTTAAATTAATAAAGCCACCAGGCAGGATCCACACATAATAAGTCTTACAAACCGAATAAAACAGTCAACAAGCTCACGGCTCAGAATAAAGATAAGAAGGCCATAGCCAAAAGTTCCATAGCGCAAAAGCGGAGCATCGAGACGTAAGATAGCTAAAAGTAGAGGTCTCATGATCAAGCCATCATCCTTGTCGTGCCTTCACCATAGTCGTCTTGATCAACTCCATAGTATCGTTCATGCGGTCGACGTCACGCTTCTTTCCCAGCGGTGCCCATACCTGAAGGAAAATGTGACATTTGAAAATGATATCAGCGGGGTGGTCCGGAAACTTGTGCTCTATCGTAATTTTGTTCCGAACCGTCCAAAGGGACCAAAGTAGCGCCCCAACGCATCTCCAAACGATCCTAGCATTGGCCCCTCTTTGCGATGTTAAGATATCCAGAACATCATGGCTAGACTATGGATACCAATTTTGTTTGAAAGCGTCTCTAACCGCACTCCACGCAAATCTAGCGAGCACACAGCCAAAGAACACATGATTCACGTTTCCCCCTAAACCGCAAGTGGTGCACGTTCCGTCAGCTGGCCCGTTGCGTTTGGCCACGTTATCCGAAGTAGGTAAGCGGTTGCGAAACATTTGCCATAAGAAGATCTTGATTTTGAGAGGAATGCCAGCCTTCCATAGCCCCTAGCTATATCCAGCGTAGCACCCTCGGAGAGCTTGTCGTACAGGGACTTGACCGTAAATTTCTTGGAGGAGGTCAACTTCCACGTAATCGTATCCGCACCATTACTACTAGTCAGCCCTCCCAAGTTAGCCGCCAAAGCGTCCCAGCAAGCGGCCTCCGTTGCCTCTAGCATCCTAATAAAAGAGATGGCCGGCGGCTGGACTCGCAGAGCATCGGCCACCGTAATGTTGGTGTCTGTTGCCAGTTTGTACAGCTCCAGGTGAGATTGCCACGGCGGTTCCTGACCCCACCAATGATCGAGCCAGAAGCGTGTGGACTTGCCATCATTTACACGGAACTGTGCACCCACTGTAAAGGCCCGTCGGACCGCTTGGACCCCGTTCCAAAAGGCCAAACCGTTGCTTTTGGCCTTGAACAAATTCCCGTCTAGGAAATATTTAGCCCGGAGGATGTCTGCCCAGAGTCCCAACTCGTTTTGGGCGAGACGCCACCACCACTTAGCAAGCAGGGCCACGTTCATGAGTTTAGATTTCATAATACCCAGGCCGCCAAATTTTTTGGGCCTACAAACCGCTGCCCATTTCACTAAGTGGTACTTGCGCTTGGTCCCAGCTCCTTCCCAAAAGAACCGGGAGCGCGGAGTATCGACTCTAGCGTGAACCCCATCCGCAAGTAGGAACATTCCCATTATTAAAATAGGAAGGGAGGATAAGCTCGAGTTGGTGAGGATAAGCCTCGCTGCCGAGGACATAAACCTGCCCCTCCAAGGGCTCACTCTGTTAGCGACTTTCCCATACAACGGCTCCCATTCCGCTATGGTTAGTTTCTTGGTCGAGATCGGAAGACCCAAGTATTTAATCGGGAAGCTCCCTAGCTTGCAATTAAGTAGATTCGCAATCCGAGTGCTTGCTAGATCATCCATCCCAATGGTGATCACTTCGTTCTTCAGAAAGTTGATCTTAAGCCCCGATAAAATCTCAAAAGCGAGCAGTAGTAACTTGATGGTAGCTATGTTGTGGTCGTCGGGTTCGAATAAGAGCATCGTATCATCTGCGTATTGCAGATGCGTAACCCCACCATGAATAAGGTGGGCTACAAGACCTTTAATGTGCCCCGCTGCCCTCGCTTTATTAATCATGGCCGCCAGGGCATCCGCAACAAAGTTAAAAATGAGTGGCGAGCTTGGGTCTCCGTCTTCTCTTATAAAGCACCAACTAGGGAGCACTATGATCGTACTTGTGCATTGGGTGTAGCTAATATTCGAGTGTTTTTTTTGAATGGATGAATGATTGAGCATGATGGGCTAGGGATAACTTTCTTTAGTTTTGATATTTTGAAAGACATGGTTTGCTCGTTGATATGCCTGAGTATTGAAGCCTCAAATATAGACTATTGTTTTGAACCGTCTAAAAGTCCAAATGTCCATGCTACAAAAGAAAAGAATATGTGATGAACATGTTAGGCAGCATTCAACATCAAAAATTCTGTTTATAATTTACCTACTCGAGGACGAGCAGAAATTAAGCTTGGTATGCTGATACATCCCCAATGTATCTATAATTTTTTATTGTTCAATGTTGTTATATTATCATTCTTGGATGTTTTACAATTATTTTATAGCCACTTTATATCACTTTTTGGGACTAACCTATTGACATAGTGCCCAATGCCAGTTGTTGTTTTTTTGCTTGTTTTTATTTCACAGAATATCCCTAGCAAACGGAGTCCAAACGGAGCGAAACTATTTGGAGATTTTTTTGGACCAGAAGACAACTTGGGAGCCAAGGAAACACCATGGGGGAGGCCCGTGGGGCCCAAAAGACACGAGGGCGCGCCAGTGGCCCTGGCGTGCCCTGATGGGTTGTGGGGCCCACAGGGGTCTCCTCCACCGCCTCTCAACTCTATAAATACACAAATATTTGAGAAACCCTAGGGGAGTCGACAAAACACAATTCCAGCCGCCGCAAGTTGCAGAACCACGAGATCCAATCTAGAGCCCTATTCCGGCACTCTGCCAGAGGGGAACACGATCACGGAGGGGTTCATCATCCTCATTGGTGCTCCTCCGATGATGTGTGAGTAGTTCACCATAGACCTATGGGTCCCTAGTCATCAACTAGATGGCTTCTTCTCTCTTTTTGATTCTCAATACAATGTTCTCCTTGTTGTTCTTGGATATCTATTTGATGTAATGACTTGTTGCGGTGTGTTTGTTGGGATCCAATGAAGTTTGAGTTTATGATCAGATCTATATCCATGAATATTATTTGAGTCTTCTTTGATCTCTTATATGCATGATTATTTATAGCCTCGCATTTCTTCTCTAAAACTTTGGTTTGGTTTGGCCAACTAGATTGATTTTCTTATAATGGGAAGAGGTGCTTTGTGATGGGTTCGATCTTGCGGTGTCCTCACCAAGTGACAGAAAGGGTAGCAAGGCACATATGTATCATTCCTATTAAGGATAAAAATATGGGGCCTATTCCTACATGAATAGATCTTGTGTACATCATGTCGTTGTTCTTATTGCATTACTTCATTTCTCCATGAACTTAATATACTAGATGCATGCTGGATAGCAGTCGATGTGTGGAGTAATAGTAGTAGATGCAGGCAGGAGTCGGTTTACTAATCTTCGACGTGATGCCTATATTCATGATCATTGCCTTGGATGTCATCATAATTATTTGTTCTTCTATCAATTGCCCAACAGTAATTTGTTTACGCACCATATGTTATTTTCTCGAGAGAAGCCACTAGTGAAATCGACGGCCCCGGGGTCTATCTTTTATCATATCGTTTTCAGATATATTATTCCAAAAACCCAAAAATACCTTGCTGTACTTTTTATTTACTTATTTTACTTTGTGTTTTATTCATATTATTTATCCAATCTCATACAATTTAATCTATCTTTTTACCGAGGAGGAAATGACAACCCCTCTTACGTGTCGGGTTGCAAGTATTTGTTCTTTGTGTGCAGGCACCATTTACATAGTGTTGCTTGGTTCTCCTACTTGATTGATAACCTTCGTTTCACAACTGAGGGAAATACTTACCGTAGCTGTGCTGCATCACCCTTCCTCTTTGGGGAAATACTGACGCAGTCTCAAGCCACGTCAATGCGGTGGTGCGACGACGGAGTCCCTTGATCAATTGCCCCTCTAGAATCCTTCCGAAGGCTAGAGTTCTTCGTTTCCATTGTGTTTCTGGTGGCTAGGAGTCTCTGATCCCCGATGTATCTGCACAAGGAAGTAGTTGACCAAGCAGAGGCAGCGATGGGCCGTTTTGTGCTATGGAGGCTCCTGCATGAGCTATCTCTTCTCCCAGGTGTTTTACTCCTTTATGGTAATGTTTTATCACGTTAATTGATGTGATTTTATCACCATAAATTGGTGTTCTTTCCTTGAACTCCAAAACAAAGAAGGTGCGTGAACATGGTAAAATCCAAAGAATCCTATACTACGAAACAAAATAAAAGGTGGAAATTAACATATAAATTTGATTCATCAAACGCAAAGATATATAGTAGACACAAAGATTTAAAAACTCACTTCAAGACAAAAGCTTAAAACCGTCTCACAATCTTACACACGACAAATCAAGTAATACATTCGTACAAGAGCTAAGTCGACTAGAGATGATGAGTGATAGCAGCGGAACACTTGGTAATGGTGGCCAAGTTGTTCTAAATTTTCTCATATCTGCCTCTTCCTTTGGTGTATTTTCTCACATAGATTGGTTTGTATCAAGGTAGAGTTTGTGGTGCGTTCACCGCGAATACAATGAACGACCTCCACCAAGAATGATCTATTTGATGTGGCAGGTCTATTGGACACGACATGTCTCAGAGTGGCCACTACAAACAACTGTGTATGCAGGTAAACCCGGGCAAAAGTCGGGCCGGGCCGGGTTTCGGGCCGGGCTTGTAAAAGCCCGACCTTCATTTCTCAAGCCCGAGCCCGGCCTGAAGCCCAAAATACTCCATGTTTTCAAGCCCGAGCCTAGCCTGAAATCAAGTCCGAAGCCCGAAAGCCCGGCCCGAATGTTGTTTTTTAGTACGCGCACATGCAAGCCCGACCCGAAATACAGAAAAGCTGGAGCCCAAGCCTGGCCCGAACTATCTTTCGGGCTGCAAAACAAAGCCCGAGCCCGAGCCCGGCCCGAATGTCAAGCTCGACCCGGCCCAGCCCGGGTTTTTCGGGCCGGGTAGTCGGGTCGGGCTGCCCATGCCCGGGTTTACATGCAGGATTGAGGGTTCGAATATGCCGATAGGAGGATGAGAGGAGGGGGTTGAAAGGCGGCTACATCTTTTTTCTTTTTAATTGCCTTTAGTGATTGTGGATAAAGTAAGTTATCTAAATATGCAAATATAGGATACAACCTATATGACAAGATAAAGCTAGGTGCACAAGATCCACAAGTAAACAAAGCTAGCAATAACTTGCAGATAGTAAATGATGAGGCACAAAATAACCACAAGTTGGAGTTGAAGGAATTATCCCCCATTTCAAACACTTGGAGAAATAATAATCTTCGTTGGAGAGGTATAGGGAACACAAGTACCCCCCACAACACAAAGTATTGCCTTCTTCTCCTTTGAGCCTCCAACACAAAGTAGGAGCTCAAATAGCTAGTGGTTTGCCTTGAGGTGACCATCAATCCTTCCCAAGCTTCTCAGTTAGCTAAACTTGCATCTAGATCTACTTAGGACATATTTGTTGGATATGTGTCAAACACTCAAAATTCTACAATAAATTCGTCAAACCTGTTGAAAAATCTTGTGTTGTGGATTTTGATGAAGATAATGGATCCCAAGTGGAGCAAGTTGTTCCCAGTGTCGTAGGTGATATAGATTCTTCTGAAGCTACAAGGACATGGGTGTTGTAAACATCTTACACATTGAACAAGCTCAAGTGGTGAAGGAGAAGAGTCAAGTTCAACACAAGTAGAACCTCCTACCTCAACAAAAAGGTTAACACAATGATCAAGATCAATTCATACTTGAAGATCAACTTCCTATCCAAGAACATGTCCCTCAATCAAGTGAACAAGACCAAGGGCAATGTCATTCAAGTGACCAAGCTCAAGTTAGAGTTTAAACATCAAATGTTGACATCCCAAGGAGAAGCTCGCAAGTTGAGCTCAAGCTTCAAATGAAGATTGAGCATTAATTGATGAAGCTATGTGTACAAAACAAAACACCATGCACATTTGCAGCATGTCCAACAGTACGCAACATCGAAAAATCTTGGTTTTCACAGCCCTCTCACCATCACAATGCAGGCGCCGCCTTTTGTTGAATTCGAGCTGGCTCGCTAACCATGAACCCGACACACCAAGTGCCTGTTAGAGCTATATTAGGCAATCCTTGACTCATTCCATTCTACCATGATATCCGTTGGAGCTTGGTGGTGCGAACTCAAGCTCCACAGTGAGGTATCCATGAAGCAGCATGTATTCAACTCAAACACCACTCTAGAGTATGCCCATGGCGCGAGCTCCAGGCCACTAACTGTCATGGAGGAGGACACTTGGGAGGGGATCGAAGGAGGGGGACACATGAGGAACCGCGAGACGAGTAGCATTCGGGCGGATATGACATCTGGGAGAGGAGTGTTTGGAATAGGAAGGAGACGAGGTGGAGGAACCTATCAATATCCATCCGTAGGTTGATAACAATCATTTACATTGACACTACTTGTCGATTGAAACCAATATGTTTGCCTTTAGAAGCCCCCATAAAACTACGAAAACCTTTAAAACTAAATTGAAATTGGAAAAAGCTAGTGGTCAACGGATCGATCTTTCCTCTCACATCCACCACGTTCTATGCTTTGACACATGTTTTGATGGGTAAGCGCACCGCTTCTTTCCATCTCTATCTCTGACGAAATGGCCGCATATTTTTATCTCTCCTATCCATGCGTTGAATCTCATCTGATCATGCAGAGTGCTCCGTACTACAGTTCTTATAACTGAGCACCTGTTTCGAAAAAGTATACCGCAACAAATGGGGTGATGCAGAGACCACGGGTTGCTCTCTTCGAGTTGCAGCCGTCGGCGGTCTTGCAAGTTTTGGCAACAACAGTCTTGTTGCAGGAATACATAGAAGAAGTTAGAGATGTTGGGTCTATTGCAATGAAAGTTTTGCAACAAGAGTCTTGTTACAAACAAATAGAGAAGAAGTTTTGTATCAAGGGTCTTGTTGCAGAAAAATAGAGAAGAAAAAGTTTTGCAATAGGGGTCTTGTTGCAGTAAATTAAATAAGAGAATATTTTGCATCAGATGTTTTGTTGTAGAAAATTAGAGAAGAAGAGATTTTTGTAACATGACTCTTGTTGTAGAAAGTTAGAGAAGAAAAGATTTCGCAGCAAGAGTATTGTTGCAGAAAATTATGCTTTTCAGAAAACAAATTGTACGCAAGAAAACCTTATGCGATTACAGTATAACCAAGAAACTATGATTGCATTCATCCTAAGGACAAAGAACTGAAAATCATTCACCCATTGTTTTGCTAAAAGATAAAATTGCCCTTACATATCTCCCAGCTTAGTTAACGTTAACGACACTCTCTGAACATGTACAAAACAAGAGTTATATCCGGCAAGACTTCTACGGCGTGATGTGTCCAAGTTACATCATCATTCAGACATTTCATCATACAGTAGTACGGAGCAGTGCATTAGCTAACTCGGTGCCGGCGGCTATGGCGAGTGGCGGAGGACTTGCTTGGGCGTGTACTGGGCGGCAAGCAGCAGGTAGAGCAGCAGGTTGCCGGCGCTGATGACGGCCCACAGCCAGAAGTAGTAGTCCAGGTGCCCCTCGTTGAGGTCGCGCGCCAGCCACCCGGGCCTCAGCGCCGCCACCGCGGTCACCACCACCGAGTTGACGTAGAACCCCAGCGACAGCGCGAGGAAGGAGAAGGCGGAGCAGATGCTGCGCATCGACGCCGGCGCCTCCCCGTAGAAGAACTCCAGCTGCGCGATCCCGCAGAACACGTCCGACCCGGCCACCAGCACGAACTGCGGCACCTGCCACGCGATGCCCATCTTCCTGCCCGCACCGGCCACGTGCAGCCGCCGGCTCTCCACCAGCGCCGCCGTCGCCATCGCCAGAACCACCAGGACCCTCCCCACGCCCATCCGCTGGAGCTGGGACAGCCCGGCGCTCCCGGCTCGGCCCCATCTCCTGGCGAGCGGCATGATGACGGCGTCGTGCAGAAGCACCCACAGCAGCATGAACACCACCTCGATCGACACCATCGACGCCACCGGCACCTTCACCTTCCCGAGCAGCTTGTTGTCCATGGTCATCCCCTGCTGGATGAAGGTGGTGGTCATCTGCCCCAGGGACGCCGCGTAGAGCACGCACGTCACCCAGATGGGCACCATGCGCGCCAGGATCTTGACGGCCTCCACCTCGCTCACCGTGCACAGATTCCACGGGCCTTCGCGGCCGTCGCCGCCCTTCGCCGCGGCCTTGTCCAGGCACCTGAGCCCCTTGGTGTGCGCCAGCTTCTGCAGGTCGTCGTCTTCCGCCACCTCGTGCAGGCCAAGGTCACCTTGACCCGCGGCTGCAGGCAGCCTGGTCTTCCTCTTCTTGACGGACGCCACCACCACCCTGAGGATGTCCCTGAGCGGGCTGCCGGCGGGGAGCTGCACCCTGTACCAGGGCGTGCCGGCCAGGAAGCCCGCGGCCGCCAGGAGCAGGCAGAGCGCGGAGACGCCGAAGCCGAGCGCCCAGGACACGTTCTGCTGCAGCCAGGACACGAGCGTCCCGGCGACGAAGATGCCGAGGTTGATGGCGCCGAAGAACCAGGTGAAGAAGGACTGCTTCCTCCGGCTCTCCTCCGGGCTGCTGTCGTCGTACTGCTCCGCCCCGAACGGGAGCAGCGCCGACTTGACGCCCCCCGTGCCGATGGAGGTCAAGTACAGCGCCGCGAAGAAGACGGAGAACTGGGTCCGTGAGGCCGGCGGGCACGAGAGCCCCTGGCACGACGACGGCCGGAAGGGCGAGATCGCCGCGGACAGGGTGAGCAGCACGAGGCCCTGCATCCATCGATCGACATTTCATTTCCCTATCAATCTCAACTACAGTACGACTTTTGCCTGACTGAATCACAAGTGAAGTGATGAAGATAAGAGGATGATACTGACGGCGAGGTAGAAGAGGAGCGAGACGACGATGGTGTTGTACTTGCCCCAGCAGCTGTCGGCGAGGAAGGCGCCGAGGACGGGGACGATGAAGGTGGTGCCGTTCCAGGTGTCGACGTGGGCGGCGTTGAAGGCGGTGGTGCCATGGAGCACGGTGCCCAGGTAGATGACCAGGTTCAGCGCAACGCCGGAGAAGGCGATGCTCTCCAGCAACTCGAAGCCTGCACACCACAGCCAGTCATTCATTCAGCCACATGAATCAATGGAAATCGTCGTCGTCGTTGGTTACTTACCCATAACAATGGCAGGCCCTGTCCAGGTGAAGGGGCGCGGTTTCCCCGCCACCGCCGTCATCTTGGCAGCAGCGGCCGGCGACGAGGAGGAGGAGGACGACGACCCATGGCCGGACTCGAGCGCGGCCATCTCCTTGCCATTACCAGCAGAGGACGCCATCTGCAGGCCGCATCCAGATTCAGCGAGTAAAGATCGACCAGGAGCAAAGACGGAAGGTTCTAATGACTATGACAGACAGACAAGGCAGCGGGATGAAATGAAATGAATGAAACAGTAACTAAAATAGTAAACCGCGAGACCGGAGTGGAATTGATGAGCTCGGCGGATTTGGTCGCGCGCGGTGAAAGTCAAGCTACAGGACGAGGGCAGCGCGTCATCCCGCTCGGCCCCGGTCAGCAACCGGACAGGTACGGGCGGGGAGGATAAACGAGCTGGATGGAGTGGCCTCCCCCTCCCTCCCTCCCTCCTTGAACCAAACCCGCGGGCAGCGACGCCACCGCAGTGCACTGAAAAACCCAAAGAAAAGATGTGCGGCGTACCTCATCCGTCAGAGGCGGCCGTGGGCGTGCGGGCGGTGCGGGACCGTGAGCCTTGGCGCCATCCATGGTTGTTGGGGCAGAAGGCGGAGGGATAGGCGGCGGGTCACGTCACCTTCCCTTGCAACCCAAGACACCAAGGCAGCCCGGATTCGCCACGGAAGCCCCGTTTCAGGCAGCTACGGCCTACCCAACCGTCCTTCGATGCCGCTCTCGCGTTTGCTGATGTGCATGGGACGTGGGCGGCGACAGTGATGTAGCACAAGATCGCTCTAGCTGCTGCTTCTCATTTTCCTTTGGCCTCAGAGTTAAGCTCGGAGTAGACCAGGCACGCGCATTTGATACTGCGGCCAGTTGTCACTAACATACTACTGCACTACTGACATTGCTGCAAGATAACAGCGAGGAGAGCACTGGAAGGCATCCAGATTCAGACGAGCAGTCGAGCACCGCTTGCTGTTATAGTTTATGACTTGGGCTACTTCTGGTCAGCTCTTCATCGGCCACTAGGCAGGCAGTTGCGACTTGCGACCACTTAATTAGGCCGCGGGATTAGCTCGATGCATGAGCTAAAACTATAGCAGCCAATGACCCAACCTTGCGTCTGTCCGCGTTCACGGTGCTGGCACTAGTCTAGTATTGCCGATCCAGCTCAACTTGCAACTTGCCTGGCTACTTGGGTTTCCTGGAACTGCTGGCGACGGGCAACCTCGCCATGTGACTCTCATCAATCCCAACCAATTCCCCAACTACTGGGCTAGGCACATTGATTCAAGTGTGATCCGCAAATGTGTTGCTGGTCAACAAGAACCGCTCAAGAGATGTATTGCTGGAAGTTCAGATGTTAGGTAGGCCATAGAAGTGAGGCCTCTTGGTGAATAAACGCGGATAGCACCCCAGCAGAGTCATACTAGTGAGAATTCAAAGTTCAGACGTATTGACGTATGCACAGCTGCAAACAGAGGGAGCTAGCTTTGTTTCATTTCTGTTCCAAAGGCACCTTTTATATTTATTCAAATGAACACAGCTACAGGAATTTTGGGCGATATTTAATTACATCGAACTGGTTTTGTAGACGGTACATACACAACAAAGAGGATGAAAAACGTACGCCTGTGACCGACAGCAAACCGTGTTCACCGGAGCTCGACTTTCTTCACCGTGTAATTCTTGGCGAATGCCGTGTACACAACAAAGTTCACCGCGCCGATCCCCGCCCACAGCCAGAAGTAGTAGTCGAGATGCCCGTCGTTCAGGTCGGCGGGAAGCCAGCCCTGCCCGCCCCCGCCCTTCGTCAGAGCAGCGATGGCCGAGATGATCATCGAGTTCAGGTAATATCCAAGCGACATCGCAAGGAACGAGAACGCCGAGCACAGGCTCCGCATCGACATGGGGGCCTCCGAGTAGAAGAACTCGAGCTGAGCTATGCCGCAGAACACGTCGGAGCAGGCGATGAGCATGAACTGGGGGAGCTGCCATGCTATGCTCAGGTTGTGGCCGGCCCTGATGCTGCGCAGCCTCCACATCTCAACCAGCGCGGCCGCGGCCAGCGCCGGGACCGCCAGGAACCGGCCAACGCCCATGCGCTGCAGCTGCGTGAGCCCGGCGACGTTTCCGGTGTATCGTCTGGCCATTGGGATCACAATGCTGTCCTGGATCACGACAAAGATCATCATGAAGACCACCGAGGCAGAGTTCATGGAAGCAGGAGGGACGGAGAAGGATCCAATCTTTGTGTTCATTTTGTTCCCCTGTTGGATGAAGGTGGTGGCCGTTTGGCACATGGAAGCTGCGTAGAACACGCTGGTGAACCATATTGGAAGCATCCGAACAAGGATCTTCACTTCCTCCACCTGAGTTACTGTGCATAGCATCCATGGACGCCCAGAAAGGCTCTCCTTTATCTCTTGGTCCCCTAAGACTACGGCAGCCTTATCTAAGCACCTGAAAGAATTCCAATGTCAATGTGCAGAATACATATTCGACTAAAAGGTAACAAAGCACCTGAAAGAATTCAACTGTCAAAGTGCAGAATACCTATTCGACTGAAAGGTAACAAAAATGACTCAAATTGCACACAAACTTTACCACGAGTCCATGATTATAACTAACACGTTACACGTAACAGAAACTGGATTTGCTGTATTATACTGTAGTACAAATGCAAAAATTCTACGTATTGTCTTTTTTAAAGGAGGGTAACTACAATTGCAATGAACACAGCCACAGAAAATTCTAAAAAATTCTAATGTTTGATCATTATATAACATAACATGACTCACATGTACAATGTTGCGAGAGACAACTTAATTCTATCTGGTAGATTAGGGCCCTGTTTGGGATCTCTCCACTCCGCTCAACTCCACGGAGCTGCGGAGCTCGATTTGAGCTGCTCCGTAAAAAGCTGCAGCAGCCCGCTCCGCTCCGGGAGCTGAGTCACGGGAGCGGAGAGAAACCGAACAGGCCCTAGATGGGGCTAATTAGGACTGATATGTTTCATGACATTTTTTTTACTAATTACAATCGGAGGTTGTGGTTGAAGAATAGTACTCCTTTTAGCTTGCAAAAACATCTTATATTCTGGGACGGAGGACCTCGAGTACAATATGAGGACAGACTGAGCTTAATTTCTCTTTGAGATTCACATGAACAAATCAAGGCCACATGTCAATGTAACCTTTTGATACAAAAATCACATTTTTTTAGAAGAACAAAAAAAAAATTCACATTTTCCCAGCAGCTCTAACAACACCATTCTTTACAAGAAAAAGGATATAAAAAACGCTACTGATTTCATAAATATGTTTTGACTCTATTTTCGTAAAATAATGTTAAGGGGGATATTACACCTTCCATATGTCTATTTGTAGCTAGTGGGGAATTCTTGAAATCATGTGAAATAAGTTTCTTTTTACAACAAACAAATTTGAACTAACTTGTCCGGCTATGCTACCAGCCTGGATTTCATCATGTGATAAACGTACCTGAATCCTTCGGTATGTGCCAATTTGTTTGGTGCCTCATTGGTTAAGTCGGTTTCATTCCCATCAAACAATATTGAGCTATCAGCAGGAACCTCCACTTTCCTCTTTTTAAATGATGCGACAAACACCGCTACAAGACTTTTCAGTGGGCTTCCAGTAGGAAGTTGAACCCTGTAGATTGGTGTTCCTGCCAAGAAGGCAACTGTGGCGATAATGAGGCATATCGATGAGATGCCGAATCCAAGAGACCAAGCAACATTTTGCTGTATCCATACAACAACTGTCCCCGAGATGAAGACGCCAAGGTTAATGGCAATGAAGAACCAGCTAAAGAAAGCCTGCTTCTTTTTACTCTGCTCAAGGTTTGAATCATCATACTGATCAGCTCCAAGTGGGAGCAAAGCTGATTTAACCCCTCCAGTCCCAACCGAGACAAGGTATAGTGCAGTAAAGAAGACAAAATTCTGAAACCCTGTGGCAGGAGGGCATGAAGTTCCTTCACATGCGGCGGGTTGTAAAGATGGAATGATCGCCGAAGCAGTTATGATGAGCAGCCCCTATTTGTTGACAGAAAAATTGAGGAGTTAAGAAATCACACATGATGACTGCAATAAAATGAGCATAACAGAGAGCAAGTTCTGAATTTGTAGAATGCATGTACTTACAGTAAGATAGAATATTATGGAGATTGCGACGGTCTTGTACTTCCCCCAGTATGTATCAGCAAGAAATGCTCCGAGAACGGGCGTGAGGAACGTGGTGCCGTTCCATGTATCGACATTCGCGGCATTTGAAGCCGTAGTTCCATGAAGGACCTTCCCAAGATATACTACCAAGTTGAGGGCAATACCAGCGTAGGCAATGCTCTCCAAGAACTCAAACGCTGCGGTGAAAAGGAGTGTTAATTTGTTTGCAAGAGAAGAAAATGTTCATAGTATAGTAGGTTTGTTTGCATCCATGAGACTGGTAGGAACTAACATGAGGAGGAGCTGACCCAAGATAATAGCAGGAGCCTTCCAGTTGAAGGGTTTGCCGTTGTGATTTGCCGACGGGACCTGTATGCATGGAGAAACAGATGAAGCAAGTTAAAGGTGACCAGATTGTGCGACTTGAAATGAGGAAGAAAATGGTTGACCAATTTAGGGAGCAGGGATGAGAGCCGAGAGATTTAGTTTGAGGTGGATAGCAAGTGCCCAAGCGTCAGTGCAGAGGAGTGGCAAGCAGGAGTGCGAATCTAAGGTGGAATTTGGATGTGATGTAAGTGAGCCGAGATCGGAATGTGCGCGCTGCTTGCTGCTACAAGCAAGCGAGCGACGGGGAGATCTAACAGGATGAGCGCCGTGTACTTACAGTCTACTACAATGAGAGTAGTACTAAAATTGAGCAACACCAACCCTATCTGACAAACCCGGAGCCGAATCTGAAGCCCGTGGCGTGGCCATGAATCCGAGGAGCCTGATCTCAACCTGTCCCTACTTGCGACGCGAGAGATGCTGGTGGTGGTGCAAGAAGTAGAAGAAGATTTGTGATGTAGTAGAGGCGCCGAGCCAGAGCCAGAGAAATAAATGGGTGGCGGGTAGGCAGGCGTTTTTGGGGAATGGGCTTTTCCGGTGGGCAAGGCGGGGTTACCTGGTTGGGGCTGTGCTGGTGGGAGAGGAGGGGCGCCTCTCCGGCCTCCGCGTCCATGGCGTGCCGCTGCCGCTGCCGCTGCCGGCCGTGGGTGCCGACGGAGGCTGGCCGGAGCGGGGCTCCCTCCGACTCTCTCACCTCACCTTCCCCCGGGTCCGCTTCCTCCCGTTCCAGCCTCCCAGCTACTCATACTTGGTGGTCGTCCTTGGCACGGCACGTAGCCGCCAGTACCAACGACTTTTATTTGCTCTCATCGAACCGTGGCTTCATTATTTGCGCGCGTTGCGTATTCTAATTATCTCCGTCGTTTTCTATTCGGATCCACCCAACTTCATTCATTTCCTTATGTCCTGGTCTCCTGGAGCTCGAGTATACTACTGCTGTAGACAGTGAGAGCGGAACGGATCTTCCCTGACTGATTCCCTCCCGTAGCAGTAGCAGTAGCACCGGCGACTTTCCTCCGCTCGTGTTGAGCCTGTCCTTTATTTTGTTTTCCCTGAGGAAAAACGTAGCAGTAGCAGTGGCACCGGCGACTTTCCTCCGCTCGTGTTGAGCATGTCCTTTATTTTGTTTTCCTTTAGTTCATAGGATAAGAAAATCATAGAAATAGGAAAATCATGACATGTATCTCAAATTCTATGAAGCCTTTTTTGGTTCATAGGGTAGGAAAAATGTATGAATAGAAAAGTCATAGGAAATGAAATGACATGTATCTCAAATCCTATGAGTAGGAATAGGAAAGGAGATGTCCTTTGATTCACATCGTAGGATTTTTTCCATGAAGTCTAGGCAAATGTTTAGGCCTCCTTTGGTTCATAGGATAGGAATGTTATAGGAATAGGAAGATCAAAGGAAGTGAGATGACATGCATCTCAATTCCTATAGAGAAAGACATGTCATTTGATGCATAGGATAGGAATGTTTCCATTGAGTCTTAGGCCTCCTCTGGTCTGGAGGAATTTCATAGGAATTCTAGAGGATAGGATTCTTATAGGATTTTTTCCTTTAGAGCCCTTTGGTTCATATGAATGGATTCCTATTCCTACATAGGATTGGTTCCTATCCTCCACATTTTATAAGAAAATAGAAATGAGCCTAGACTCAATGGAAAAATTCCTTTGGTGTCAACCAAATGACATCTTGTTTCCTATTCCTACTCATAGGATTTGAAATACATGTCATCTCATTTCCTACAAGATTCCTATTCCTACGATAATCCTATCCTATGAACCAAAAGAGGCCTTAGCTAATGTTTTTTCCTCCAAAATATGAAGAATTGATTCCTATCCTACATATAATGAATAGGAATCCATTCCTACAAACCAAAGGGCTTCAAAGGAAAATTTCCTATGCAAATCCTATCCTATAGAAATCCTATGAGATTCCTACAAACCAAAGGAGGCCTTATTTTCCTATGAAATGTGGAGGATAGGAAGAATTCCTTCATAAGAATAGGATTATATTCCTACAAGCCAAAGGGATCTAAAGGAATTTTTCCTATAGAAATCATATCCCATGAAATTCCTACAAGATTCCTCTAAACCAAAGGAGGCCTGAGTAGAAATAGGAAAAGAGATGTCCTTTGATTCACATCATAGTATTTTTTCTATTGAGGCCTTCTTTGGTTCATAGGATAGGAATTTTATAGGAATAGGAAAATCATAGGAAGTGAGATGGCATGCATGTCAATTCCTATAGAGAAAGAGATGTCATTTGTGAAGGAAATATGCCTTAGAGACAATAATAAAGTTGTTATTTATGTTTCCTTATATCATGATAAATGTTTATTATTCATGCTAGAATTGTATTAACCAGAAACTTAGTATATGTGTGAATACATAGACAAACAAAATGTCACTAGTATGCCTCTATTTGACTAGCTCGTTGAATCAATGATGGCTATGTTTCCTAACCATAGAGATGAGTTGTCATTTGATTAACGGGATCACATCATTAGAGAATGATGTGATTGACTTGACCCATCCGTTAGCTTAGCACGATGATCGTTTAGTTTGTTGCTATTGCTTTCTCCATAACTTATACATGTTCCTATGACTATGAGATCATACAACTCCCGAATATCGGAGGAACACTTTGTGTGCTACCAAACGTCACAACGTAAATGGGTGATTATAAAGGTGCTCTACATGTGTCTCTGATGGTGTTTGTTGAGTTGGCATAGATCGAGATTAGGATTTGTCACTCCGATTGTCAGAGAGGTATCTCTAGGCCCTCTCGGTAATGCACATCAATATAAGCCTTGCAAGCAATGTGACTAATGAGTTAGTTGCGGGATGATGCCTTACGGAACGAGTAAAGAGACTTGCCGGTAACGAGATTGAACTAGGTATTGAGATACCGATGATCGAATCTCAGGCAAGTAACATACCGATGACAAAGGGAACAACGTATATCGTTACGCGGTTTGACCGATAAAGATATTCGTAGAATATGTGGGAGCCAATATGAACATCCATGTTACGCTATTGGTTATTGACCGGAGACGTGTCTCGGTCATGTCTACATAGTCCTCGAACCCGTAGGGTACGCATGCTTAACGCTCGGTGACGATCGGTATTATGAGTTTATGTGTTTTGATGTACCGAAGATAGTTCAGAGTCTCGGATGTGATCACGGACATGAAGAGGAGTCTCGAAATGGTCAAGACATAAAGATTGATATATTGGATGACTATATTCGGACACCGAATGAGTTCCGGGGATCACCGGATAATTATCAATGTCGGGGGGTTATCGGAACCCCCGGGGGAACTAATGGGCCAACATGGGCCTTGTGAGAGAGAGAGGACGGGCCATAGGGCTGCCCCCCCTTGGGAGTCTGAATTGGACAAGGAGGGGGGCGGCGCCCCCTCTTTCCCTCCCTCTCTCCCTCTCCTTCCTTCCCCCTCCCTCCTCCTAGTTGGACTAGGAAAGGGGGAGTCCTGCTCCTACTAGGAGGAGGACTCCTCCCCCTCCTTGGCGTGCCCCAAGGCCGGCCGGCCTCCCCCTTGCTCCTTTATATACAGGGGCAGGGGCACCCTAGAGCACACAAGTTGATTCTTTCTAGCCGTGTGCGGTGCCCCCCTCCACCATAATCCACCTCGGTCATATCGTAGCGGTGCTTAGGCGAAGCCCTGTTCCGGTAGCATCATCATCACCGTCATCACGTCGTCGTGCTGACGAAGCTCTCCCTCGACACTCTGCTGGATCGTGAGTTCATGGGACGTCACCGAGCCGAACGTGTGCAGATCGCGGAGGTGCCGTACTTTCGATACTAGGATCGGTCGATCGTGAAGACGTACGACTACATCAACCGCGTTGTCATAACGCTTCTGCTTACGGTCTACGAGGGTACGTAGACAACACTCTCCCCTCTCGTTGATATGCATCACTATGATCTTGCGTGTGCGTAGGATTTTTTTTGAAATTACTGCGTTCCCCAAAAGTGGCATCTGGGCCAGGTTTATGCGTAGATGTTATATGCACGAGTAGAACACAAAGGAGTTGTGGGCGTGGGTATATACATATTTCTTGCCGTCACTAGTTGATTCTTGATTCGGCGGTATTGTTGGATGAAGCGGCCCAGACCGACATTACGCGTACGCTTACGCGAGACTGATTCTACCGACGTGTTTCGCACACAGGTGGCTGGTGGGTGTTAGTTTCTCCAACTTTAGTTGAATCGGGTTCAATGAATAGGGTTCTTTCTGAAGATCAAAAAGCAATCACTATACCGCGTTGTGGTTTTTGATGCGTAGGTAAGAACGGTTCTTGCTCAGCCCGTAGCAGCCACGTAAAACTTGCAACAACAAAGTAGAGGACGTCTAACTTGTTTTTGCAGGGCATGTTGTGATGTGATATGGTCAAGACATGATGCTAAATTTTATTGTATGAGATGATCATGTTTTGTAGCATAGTTATCGGCAACTGATAGGAGCCATATGGTTGTCGCTTTATTGTATGAAATGCAATCACCATGTAATTGTTTTACTTTATCACTAAGCGGTAGTGATAGTCGTAAAAGCAATAGTTGGCGAGACGACAACGATGCTTCGATGGAGATCAAGATGTCAAGCCGGTGACGATAGTGATCATGATGGTGCTTTGGAGATGGAGATCAAAGGCACAAGATGATGATGGCCATATTATATCACTTAAAATGATTGCATGTGATGTTTATCCTTTATGCATCTTATTTTGCTTAATTCGGCAGTAGCATTATAAGATGATCTCTCACTAAATTTCAAGGTATAAGTGTTCTCCCTGAGTATGCACCTTTGCTATAGTTCGTCGTGCCGAGACACCATGTGATGATCGGGTGTGATAAGCTCTACGTTCACATACAACGGGTGCAAGCCAGTTTTGCACACGCAGAATACTCGGTTTAAACTTGACGAGCCTAGCATATGCAGATATGGCCTCGGAACACTAAGACCGAAAGGTCGAGTGTGAATCATATAGTAGATATGATCAACATAGTGATGTTCACCATTGAAAACTACTCCATCTCACGTGATGATTGGACATGGTTTAGTTGATTTGGATCACGTGATCACTTAGATGATTAGAGAGATGTCTATCTAAGTGGGAGTTCTTAAGTAATTTGATTAATTGAACTTTAATTTATCATGAACTTAGTACCTGATAGTATTTTGCATGTCTATGTTGTTGTAGATAGATGGCCCGTGCTGTTGTTCCGTTGAATTTTAATGCGTTCCTAGAGAAAGCTAAGTTGAAAGATGATGGTAGCAACTACATGGACTGGGTCCATAACTTGAGGATTATCCTCATTGCTGCACAGAAGAATTACGTCATGGAAGCACCGCTAGGTGACAAACCCGCTGCAGGAGCAACGCCAGATGTTGCGAACACCTGGCAGAGCAAAGCTGATGACTACTCGATAGTTTAGTGTGCCATGCTTTACGGCTTAGAACCAGGACTTCAACGATGTTTTGAACGTCATGGAGCATATGAGATATTTCAGGAGTTGAAGTTAATATTTCAAGCAAATGCCCGGATTGAGACATATGAAGTCTCCCATAAGTTCTACATCTGCAAAATGGAGGAGAATAGTTCTGTCAATGAACATATACTCAGAATGTCTGGGGTACCATAACCACTTGACTTAGCTGGGAGTTAATCTTCCTGATGATAGTGTCATTGACAGAGTTCTTCAATCACTGCCACCAAGCTACAAGAGCTTTGTGATGAACTATAATATGCAAGGGATGGATAAGATGATTCCTGAGCTCTTCGCAATGCTAAAGGCTGCGGACGTAGAAATCAAGAAGGAGCATCAAGTGTTGATGGTCAACAAGACCACCAGTTTCAAGGAAAAGGGTAAAGGGAAGAAGGGGAACTTCAAGAAGAATAGCAAGCCAGTTGCTGCTCAAGTGAAGAAAACCAAGTCTGGACCTAAACCCGAGACTGAGTGTTTCTACTGCAAAAGGACTGGTCACTGGAAGCGGAACTGCCCCAAGTATTTTGGCGGAGAAAAAGGATGGCAAAGTGAAAGGTATATTTGATATACATGTTATTGATGTGTACCTTACTAATGCTCGCAGTAGTGCCTGGGGATTTGATACTGGTTCAGTTGCTAACATTTGTGACTCGAAATAGGGGCTACGGATTAAGCAAAGATTAGCTAAGGACGAGGTGACGATGCGCGTGGGAAATGGTTCCAAAGTCGATGTGATCGCCATCGGCACGCTACCTCTACACCTACCTTCGGGATTAGTTTTAGACCTAAATAATTGTTATTTGGTGCCAGCGTTGAGCATGAACATTATATCTGGATCTTGTTTGATGTGAGGCGGTTATTCATTTAAATCAGAGAATAATGGTTTTTCTATTTATATGAGTAATATCTTTTATGGTCATGCACCCTTGATGAGTGGTCTATTTTTACTAAATCTTGATAGTAGTGATACACATGTTCATAGTATTGAAGCCAAAAGATGCAAAGTTGATAATGATAGTGCAACTTATTTGTGGCACTGCCTTTTAGGTCATATTGGTGTAAAGCGCATGAAGAAACTCCATTCTGATGGACTTCTGGAATCACTTGATTATGAATCACTTGGTACTTGTGAACCATGCCTCATGGGCAAGATGACTAAAACTCCGTTCTACGGAACAATGGAGAGAGCAACAGAGTTATTGGAAATCATACATACTGATGTATGTGGTCCAATGAACATTGAAGCTCGCGACGGATATCGTTATTTTCTCGCCTTCACAGATGATTTGAGCAGATATGGGTATATCTACTTAATGAAACATAAGTCTGAAACATTTGAAAAGTTCAAAGAATTTTAGAGTGAAGTGGAAAATCATCGTAACAAGAAAATCAAGTTTCTGCGATTTGATCATGGAGGTGAATATTTGAGTTATGAGTTTGGACTTCATTTGAAACAATGCGGAATAGTTTTGCAACTCACGCCATGTGGAACACCACAACGTAATGGTGTGTCCGAACGTCGTAACCGCACTTTATTAGATATGGTGCGATCTATGATGTCTCTCACTGATTTACTGCTATCGTTTTGGGGTTATGCTTTAGAGACGACTGCATTCACGTTAAATAGGGCACCATCTAAATCCGTTGAGACGACACCTTATGAGTTGTGGTTTGGCAAGAAACCCAAGTTGTCGTTTCTTAAAGTTTGGGGCTGCGATGCTTATGTGAAGAAGCTTCAACCTAATAAGGTCGAACCCAAATTGGAGAAATGTGTCTTCATAGGATACCCAAAGGAGACTGTTGGGTACACCTTCTATCATAGATCCGAAGGCAAGATATTCGTTGCTAAGAATGGATCCTTTCTAGAGAAGGAGTTTCTCTTGAAAGAAGTAAGTGGGAGGGAAGTAGAACTTGATGAGGTAATTGTACCTTCTCCCTTATTGGAAAATCACTGAAATCAGTTCCAGTGATTCCTACACCAGTAGGTGAGGAAGCTAATGATGATGATCATGAAACTTCTGATCAAGTTACTACCGAACCTCGTAGGTCAACCAGAGTAAGATCCGCACCAGAGTGGTACGGTAATCCTGTTCTGGAAGTCATGTTACTTGACCATGACGAACCTACGAACTATGAGGAAGCGATGATGAGCCCAGATTCTGCAAAATGGCTTGAGGCCATGAAATCTGAGATGGGGTCCATGTATGAGAACAAAGTATGGACTTTGGTTGACTTGCCCGTCGATCGGCAGGCCATAGAGAATAAATGTATCTTCAATAAGAAGACTAACGCTGATGGTAATATTACTGTCTACAAAGCTCGACTTGTTGCAAAAGGTTTTCGACAAGTTCAATGAGTTGACTATGATGAGACCTTCTCACCTGTAGCGATGCTTAAGTTCATCCGAATCATGTTAGCAATTGCCGCATTTTATGATTATGAAATTTGGCAAATGGATGTCAAAACTGCATTCCTTAATGGATATCTTAAAGAAGAGTTGTATATGATGCAACCAGAAGGTTTTGTCAATCCAAAAGGTGCTAACAAAGTGTGCAAGCTCCAGCGATCCATTTATGGACTAGTGCAAGCCTCTCAGAGTTGGAATATACGCTTTGATAGTGTGATCAAAGCATATGGTTTTATACAGACTTTTGGAGAGGCCTGTATTTACAAGAAAGTGAGTGGGAGCTTCTGTAGCATTTCTGATATTATATGTAGATGACATATTGTTGATCAGAAACGATACTGAATTTCTGAATAGCATAAAAGTATACTTGAATAAGAATTTTTCAATGAAAGACCTCGGTGAAGCTGCTTATATATTAGGCATCAAGATCTACAGATAGATCAAGACGCTTAATTGGACTTTCACAAGGCACATACCTTGATAAAGTTTTGAAGAAGTTCAAAATGGATCAAGAAAAGAAAGGGTTCTTGCCTGTGTTACAAGGTGTGAAGTTGAGTCAGACTCAATGCCCGACCACTGCAGAAGATAGAGAGAAAATGAAAGGTGTTCCCTATGCTTCAGCCATAGGCTCTCTCATGTATGCAATGTTGTGTACCAGACCTGATGTGTGCCTTGCTATCAGTCTAGCAGGGAGGTACCAAAGTAATCTAGGAGTGGATCACTGGACAGCGGTCAAGAACATCCTGAAATACCTGAAAAGGACTAAGGATATGTTTCTCGTATATGGAGGTGACAAAGAGCTCGTCGTAAACGGTTACATCGATGCAAGCTTTGACACTGATCCGGATGACTCTAAGTCACAAACCGGATACGTGTTTTTATTAAATGGTGGAGCTGTCAGTTGGTGCAGTTCCAAGCAGAGCGTCGTGGCGGGATCTACGTGTGAAGCGGAATACATAGCTGCTTCAGAAGCAGCAAATGAAGGGGTCTGGATGAAGGAGTTCATATCCGATCTAGGTGTCATACCTAGTGCATCGGGTCCAATGAAAATCTTTTGTGACAATACTGGTGCAATTGCCTTGTCAAAGGAATCCAGATTTCACAAGAGAACTAAGCACATCAAGAGACGCTTTAACTCCATCCGTGATCAAGTCAAGGAGGGAGACATAGAGATTTGCAAGATACATACGGATCTGAATGTTGCAGACCCGTTGAGTAAGCCTCTCTCACGAGCAAAACATGATCAACACCAAGAGTCCATGGGTGTTAGAATCATTACAATGTAATCTACATTATTGACTCTAGTGCAAGTGGGAGACTGAAGGAAATATGCCCTAGAGGCAATAATAAAGTTGTTATTTATATGTCCTTATATCATGATAAATGTTTATTATTCATGCTAGAATTGTATTAATCGGAAACTTAGTACATGTGAGAATACATAGACAAACAGAATGTCACTAGTATGCCTCTACTTTACTAGCTCGTTGAATCAATGATGGCTATGTTTCCTAACCATAGACATGAGTCGTCATTTGATTAACGGGATCACATCATTAGAGAATGATGCGATTGACTTGACCCATCCGTTAGCTTAGCACGATGATCGTTTAGTTTGTTGCTATTGCTTTATCCATAACTTATACATGTTCCTATGACTATGAGATCATACAACTCCCGAATACCAGAGGAACACTTTGTGTGCTACCAAACGTCACAACATAACTGGGTGATTATAAAGATGCTCTACAGGTGTCTCCGATGGTGTTTGTTGAGTTGGCATAGATCGAGATTAGGATTTGTCACTCTGATTGTCGGAGAGGTATCTCTGGGCCCTCTCGGTAATGCACATCAATATAATCCTTGCAAGCAATGTCAGTGTCAAAATCGGTGGTTCTCGGGCGAGGGGTCCCGAACTGTGCGTCTAAGGTTGATGGTAACAGGAGATAGGGGACACGAAGTTTTACCCAAGTTCGAGCCCTCTTGATGGAGGTAATACCCTACGTCCTGCTTGATTGATATTGATGAGTATGAGGGTTACAAGAGTTGATCTACCACAAGATCGTAATAGCTAAACCCTAGAAGTCTAGCCTGTCAGATTATGATTGCCTCTATGGACTAAACCCTCCAGTTTATATAGACACCGGAGGGAACTAGGGTTGTACAAAGTCGGCTAAAGAGAAATGAATCTTCATATCCGAAAGCTAGGCTTGCCATCCACGCCAAGGAGAGTCCCACCCGGACACGGGAGGGAGTCTTCTGTCTTGTATCTTCATAGCCCATTAGTCTGGCCCATGTCACACAGGCCGGGCGCCCGAGGACCCCTTAATCCAGGACTCCCTTAGTAGCCCCTGAACCAGGCTTCAATGACGAGGTGTCTGGCACGCAGATTGTCTTCGGCATTGCAAGGCGGGTTCCTCCTCCGAATACTCCAAAACAGCTCTCGAACACAGAGAACGTGTCCGGCTCTGTAAAACAAATAACACATATATCCGCAGAGAGTATAATATTTTATGAGTCTGATCACTGACAACTTTTGTAGCGTGACATCATGTCATAGCCCGGTCATTATTTTGAACCGTTTTTAGCCTCCCGCTCCATGTTTCAAGATGTGGTTTTATTGGCACGTCTTGTCAAAGCAGAGATCGTGTCCCCTTATTGCGGGATTCTCATCAATACGGGCATGGGTAATCCAACCGCGCCGTCTGCACGACCCTTGGGGAATAGGAGAGTTTTAAGGCGAGTGGGGAGGCGCTTGATATTCACTGCCTTTATAAAGGGATAAGGATTCACCTCTTTCACCCATGCCTTCCTTCTCTATGCCCATCCATTCTCGAGCTCCAGTGCCCAAGCTTCCATCCTTTCCATCTCAAAAAAGCACTCCAGCCATGTCCGGATCCGGAGCACAAGGCAAGTGGATCGTTTCCTCCGTCAAGGAGAAGGACATCACCAAACTCCAGGAGGCCGGATACTTAGCCAAGGAAATGGCCCACCGGCTTCCGGCCAAAGGACAGATCGTCCCTGCTCCGGAGCCCCATGAGAGGGTCGTGTTCATCCCCCACTTCGTCCGCAGGTTGGGATTTCCTCTCCGCCCATTCGTTTGTGGACTCATGTTCTACTACGGGCTAGATTTCTACGATCTGGCCCCCCAACTCCTTCCTCAATATCTCGGCATTTATTGTCGTGTGCGAGGCCTTCCTCCGTATTCCACCCCACTTCGGACTGTGGTTGAAGATCTTCAACATGAAGCCGAAGGTGGTGGATGGCCAACATGCAGAGTGCGGAGGCGCCATGGTGAGCAAGCTGCCCAATGTCACATGGCCCAAAGGTACCTTCATGGAGACCGTCAAAGGGTGGCAACAGTAGTGGTTCTACATCACAGAGCCTCGTGACGCCACCTGGGCCGCGGCTCCTGAATTCCAGTCCGGCGCCCTGATGCGGCTCACCTCCTGGCTAGAGAAGGGCCTGGACTGGTCTTCGTCGGATGAGCTGACCGCACTTCAGACGCGCATCAGGAGCATGGTGGACAAGAACGTCAAGCTTGTCGTGATCCAGGTGATGCTCGCTCGCCGGATCTTCCGTGCCAAAGCCGGACTTGCCACTTGTGGGAGTTCGATCCGGCCAAGCACCAGACATTGCAACGGTTCTTTGGCACTACGCACGAAGACATCTGGAAGGTGCTCTTTAAGGCCAACGAGACGTGGCCGGCGACGATCGAAGACCGCGGGCACGACCTGGCCCATCCTGCTAGTGCGGTAACTTTTCCATATTTCAAGGTGTATCCTTTACTTGCTTACTCAAGGAAGATGTCTAAGCTTCCCTATTTGTTTCTTCAGGGTTGGACAAAGAAGGCGGAGTGGATTCGGTGTCCGGATCCGCTGCTCAAAGAACCAGCTATCCCTCTTCTAACGAAGATGCTGGTTCCGGCGCCCTATCAAGCCCCGGAGAAGAAAGCCAACAACAAGGCCAAGGGGACCAGAGGTGGTCTCTGCCATAAGGGCACTTCGGACGTGACATCCGAAGACGCCGAAACCCACTCCCCTCCCGCCACCGACGACGAGGAAGAGGAGGAAAGCAATTCTCCCCCTGAGGGGGGAAGGAAGAAAAGGGCGGCCTCCATGCATCTGGAGGCAGAGGCGTCCAAGAAGGGGAAGGCCTCCACCGCGGACAACTCCGCGTGGGAGGTTGATAGCAGCTCCGAGTGGCGCCCCAGGGATAAGCCCCTGACCGAATCGTAAGTACTCGAAGATGCACACAAATACCCAACCTTCTTTACTTCATAATTTTAACATGTTAAATCATGCACTTGCAGTCCAGCTCGTTTCGACCTCGAGCGATCCTCATCTTCAGGAAATTCGCTGGATCCGAAGGTGATGGACAGCGGGTCCCTTCCGGCGGCCTCCTCTCCCAAGGCTACGGAGGACGCTAAAGTGTTGTCCCAAAGGACCCTCCCGGGGGAAGCACATGAGGCCGTTATGGTGGCACCAGAGGACGATACCTCGGCCGCCGAACACATGGGGGAGCAGGTCCCCATGGAGACTGGCGATGGGGGCAATATCCAATTTGGCCCCTAGCCGAATACAATCCCGGAGACCTATACGGCTCCAGAATCTGGCAAGCAGCCTCCTTCGAAAGAAGGAGGTGCACCGATTCCACCGGTGCCCTCTGTCCATCCAGAGGCACCGAATACTCTACTGGAAGTGTTGCGAAGTGCTTCCATTGTTGAGGAACACAGTACCCTCATGGGTACGATGGTTGAGAGGATTCAGTCCGCAAAGAGCAGACTAACTGAAGCCTGCACAAGCCTTCTAAGAGGCTTTGAGGTAAGCGACGCAATTGTATAAAAAGAATGTCATGGTATAGACAGTAGCCCCTGAGACTCTGTCCGGTGTTCTAAAAGAAAAGCCGGGCAGAGGATCAAGTAATTCTCGCAGGAGACTAACTTAATATGTCTTATGTGAATAAGCAGGCATCATTGTTGGCCGCAACCTCTCATGCTGCTGAGGTCTCCGGACTAAAGCAGAGTCTGAAGCGGGCCGAGGAAGAGCTGGGCCGTGTAAAAAAGCAGCTAGAAGACAAGCAAGGTATGTAATGGCCTTGTGTATATCCAGAAAGGATGAATGATTTGTGCTGACCATAGTGCCATGATAGTTATTAGGGGAGGCGACCGAGGTGGAGGCCCTCAAGAAGGCTCTGGTCGAGCCCGAGGAGAGAGCGGCAAAGGAACAGGCCGCCCGTGAAAAGCAGTGAGGTCAGGGTCGGTGAGGTCCATCAGGAGCTCCAGGACGTCGTGAAGAAATACGAGTCCTTAGAGCGCCACGTTGTGGATCAAGAGTCTGAACTCGCCAAGGCCCGCCAAAGCGCACAAGATGCCCGGGTCGAAGCCCAGGGCGCCCTCCAGAAGATCCAAGAGGCCAAAAAAACCGCGGCGGGTAAGGCCTTCATTATGCAGAGCAAATATGTGAAGAAGAGGTATCTCTTACTAACCCGGATTTGGAGTTCTCCAGGAGCGTTTGTGGATTTACCGTGCAGTGTTGCCGATGCTGCGGAGTTCTTCCGAGCCGAAGAGGGGAGCTCGACGGAGAAGCTGTTCTGGTCAAAATCCTTGCGCCAGAACATCCAGTGCCCTTTAGCGATCAGCTATAACAGTTGGTCGAACTGCATAGGATGGCCGAACTAGCCATGAAGGATTTAATAATCCGGCTATGGCCTGCCGAAGTCATACCCAGTAGCTACTTCGGACTCGTGAAGCGGCTAGTCAATGCCTGCCCCCGTCTTGACGTCATCAAGCGGTCAGTCTGCATTGAAGGTGTGCGGATGGCCTTCGCCCATGTCAAGGTGCAGTGGGCGAAGATGGACACCATCAAGCTTGTGACCGAAGGACCGCCCGCTGGCAAGGAGCACCGCACGCCGGAGCGATATTTTGACGATGTCCTCGAGGGGTCCCGTATTGTAGAGGGCCAGTGTTCAAAAGACATTATCTTCGAATGAATACATTCATGTTATCTTGTCTTGTATGATGAAACAATGCCGTTATGTAATATAATGCTTGTTTATTATTTAAAAAATGTCCTCCTTTGTGGCTGTTTTTATTAAATCTGAGAGTTGGCCAGTCGTCGGCTTCAGCCCCCACGTAGGTAGTACGGGGATGCTCGGGATGGAATCTAAACACTCTTGATCCAAGAATTTGGTCCTTGAAGGAGGTGTTTAGCGCAATGAACCAGGCAATCGGACTATGTGGCTTTATCACCCTCACTTAGCCATAGGAGTTTGACAATAAAAATGTAGGCGCGGCTAGTTAGCATTTAATCCGGACTGGGGTGCTGTAAACACCTGATCGGATGAAGACCGATTCATCGCATAATGCGGAAAAAATCGTAAAAGATTTTTATCCTCCAAAGAGCTGACCGGCTCGCGCCGCATCATGACAGTCAGTTTTCGGCTTTCTCTGCTGGGTGCTCATCCAGATAAACCAGGACACAGTCGCAGTAGTTCTCCCTTTACTACCCTAGCCGATAGAGCAGAACATAAGGTAGTAAGCACAGGAGCCGGGCAACCCAACTATTGACCAAAGACATGATTCGGAGCCGATGCATATAATGCTAAATTCGGGGACCGAACTATACTGTAAAAGTGTTCGGACTTGTTGCTGTAGTATGGAGCGCAATAAAGCCCTAGGCGAACTACATCGTACCAAAGTGTACGGATGCAATCAATAAGAATAGCGAAATAAAAATGAAGTAGTAAGCTAGTGCCACATAAGTTGGGCCACAAACAATTTCCATTATAATTTTGATTAATACGTCAAAGCGTATTTGTACAAAATAGTGCGATAAGCAACAGTGGCTATTTAACATGCCAAGACCAAGGGGGAGCTGCGTATGGGTCCTGAAAATAGGTAGAATGATCATTAAAAAGAACATCTAGAGATTCCCCCATACGTCTGTGCTACTTGCCACCTTGGTATATCCGTCCTTTGAAAGGACTGATTATCAGGCTGTCGAGAGGGGCATGTGGAAAAGAAACGTGAAAAGGATAAAAAGAAAGGTAAAAGTATGTGTGTCCTGGGAAGGTTGAGCCATATTGTGGACCACAGTCCGGTTATGCCTCCGTCTTTGCCCATGGTATTTTTAGTGCGTAGTTATGTATGCGCGGTACGTATGCCTTCACTTGGTCGGGACTGAGATGGAGGTCGAATTGCTAGTCTAACTCCTGACGAACCGGACTGTCATGCTGCGGAGTAGTCCGGACTCGTTTGACAGTGTCCAGGAGCTTGGCCGCTGAATCAAAGTTTTGCCTTAAAAGGCCGCTCTGTACTTCCGCTACCAGGGCTGCGGTATGTTCCTCGATACGGAGGGAGCGCTTCGTGTTTCCATTGACTGTTATGACACCGCGTGGTCCGGGCATCTTGAGCTTGAGATAAGCATAGTGCAGCACCGCATTGAATCGAGCAAACGCGGTTCGTTCGAGCAGTGCGTGATAGCCGCTGCGGAAGGGGACGATATAGAAGATTAACTCTTCACTTCGGAAGTTGTCCGGAGATCCGAAG
Organism: Triticum dicoccoides; assembly: GCF_002162155.2. Lineage (NCBI taxonomy): Eukaryota > Viridiplantae > Streptophyta > Magnoliopsida > Poales > Poaceae > Triticum > Triticum dicoccoides. Next base: position 368,280,686 of record NC_041380.1, on the reverse strand, counting down.
ACGACCTCCAATGTGATTGAGCCTGAGCAATGGGCCTCTACACATGGTATAACTCCTTTAAAGGCAGTTTTGGTGGGCTTGATCCTAGATGGATCGATGCCCATTTTACGTACTGTATCCTGATAGAGCAGGTTGACGTTGGTGCCATCGTCCATGAGGACTCATGTGAGGTGGAATCCATCAATTATTGGGTCGAGAACCAATGTGGCTGAACCGCCATGACGGATACTGGTCGGATGGTCCCTGCGATCAAAGGTGATCGGGCAGGACAACCATGGGTTGAATTTTGGGGCGACTGGCTCTATCGCATAGACATCCCTGAGCGCGCGCTTGCGCTCCCTCTTGGGGATATGGGTAGCATATATCATGTTCACCATTTTGAAACGAGGGGGAAACTTCTTCTGTCCCTTGTGTTTGGTGGACGGGGCTCCTCGTCGTCATTCTCGCTTTGTGACCCCTTCTCCTTGTCTTCGGCATTTAACTTGCCGGCTTGTTTGAAGACCCAACAACTCTGGTGGGTATGATTGGTTGGTTTATCAGGGGTGCCATGGATCTGACATGGACGATCAAGTATGCAGTCCAGGCTGGAAGGGCTTTGATTATTCCTTTTATATGGCTTCTTCCGCTGACCGGACTTGGAGCCACTGAATCCGGCGTTGACCGCCGTGTCATCAATATTGTCACCATTGTTTCGACTCTTGTGCCTGTTGCGTCGGGGCTTGCCGTTGCTATTTCTGGCTTTCGAGGTTGTAGGATCTAGAAGTAGATGTGTCTAGAGGGGGGTGATTAGACACATAATGCTCAAGTTGCAATTTTCAAGCCTTTTCGGTTTAAGTGGAGTTTAGGCACAATTTCAACACACACAATACATATCAAGCAAGCATGCAAAGAGTATATGAGCAGCGGAATGTAAAGCATGCAGCTTGCAAGAATGTAAAGGGAAGGGTTTGGAGAGATCAAACGCAATTGGAGACACAGATATTTTTCCCGTGGTTCAGATAGGTGGTGCTATCCTACATCCACGTTGATGGAGACTTCAACCCACGAAGGGTAACGGTTGCGCGAGTCCACACAGGGCTCCACCCACGAAGGGTCCACGAAGAAGCAACCACCCACAAAGGGTCCACGAAGAAGCAACCTTGTCTATCCCACCATGGCCATCGCCCACATAGGACTTGCCTCACTAGCGGTAGATCTTCACGAAGTAGGCGATCTCCTTGCCCTTACAAACTCCTTGGTTCAACTCCACAATCTTGTCGGAGGCTCCCAAGTGACACCTAGCCAATCTAGGAGACACCACTCTCCAAGAAGTAACAAATGGTGTGTAGGTAATGAACTCCTTGCTCTTGTGCTTCAAATGATAGTCTCCCCAACACTCAACTCTCTCTCATAGGATTTGGATTTAGTGGAAAGAAGATTTGAGTGGAAAGCAACTTGGGAAGGCTAGAGATCAAGATTCATATGGTAGGAATGGAATATCTTGGTCTCAACACATGAGTAGGTGGTTCTCTCTCAGAACATATGAGTTGGAATGGTGTGTGTGTTCTGATGGCTCTCTCTTCGAATGAAGAGGGGGTGGAGGGGTATATATAGCCTCCACACAAAATCCAACCGTTACACACAGTTTTCCAATCTCGGTGGGACCGAATCAACAAACTCGGTCGGACCGAAAATGTAAACCTAGTGACCGTTAGAGATTTTCGGTGGGACTGACATGCAACTCAGTAGGACCGATATGGTTAGGGTTTGGGCATAACTAATCTCGGTGAGACCGATTACACAAACTCGGTGAGACCGATTTTGGTAATTAGCTAACCAGAGAGTTGGTCAGGCAAACTCGGTGGGACCAATTTGCTCTTTCGGTGAGACCGATTGGAACTCGGTGAGACTGAAAAGTTACAAAGGGGAAACACTAAGTTTACATTGCAATTTCGGTGGGACCGATTCGCTCTTTCGGTGAGACCGAGAAGTTACGAAAGGGAAACAGAGAGTTTGCAATCCCATCTCGGTGAGACCGAGACCCTTATCGGTAGAACCGAATTGCTAGGGTTTGACAGTGGCTAATGACAAGTGAAACTCGGTGGCGCCGGATAGGAAGAACCGGTAGGACCGAGTTTGGCTTAGGGTTTAGGTCATATGTGGATATGGGAAAGTAGTTGAGGGTTTTGGAGCATATCATTAAGCACATGAAGCAAGAGGCTCATTAAGAAACACCTCATCCCTCCTTGATAGTATTGGCTTTTCCTATGGACTCAATGTGATCTTGGATCACTAAAATGTAAAATGAAGAGTCTTGAGCTTGAAGCTTTAGCCAATCCTTTGTCCTTAGCATCTTGAAGGAGTTCCCACAACCTTTAGTCCATGCCACTCCATTGTTGAACTTATCTGAAACATGCTAGATAGAAATGTTAGTCCAACAAGAGATATGTTGTCATCAATTATCAAAACCATCTAGGGAGCACTTGTGCTTTCAATCTCCCCCTTTTTGGTAATTGATGGCAACATACATCAAAGCTTTAGATAAAGATATAAAGAACAGTAAGTAAAGCTTTGGAAGGACATGTAACGAGCATAGGCTCCCCCTACATGTATGCACTCATGTAAATATGAAATATAGAGGCATGTGAGAGCATAACCATGACAGAGTAGGCAATGTGTTACATGCATCTTGGCCATATGCATCAGAGCAAAAGATTATCAAGGAAAATATCTTCATGCTCATGAGTCCTTCTTGCAAACAGTATGTACATAAGCAAGAACTCCTCATACTCATGATTTTGATGCATATACTTACCTTGTGGTCTTGAGTTGGCTTAGGATGAAATGGACCTGCACAAACAAGGTTAGATAACACAGGTACGTCCACTAGCCAGAGCAAACAAGAGAAACCACAAGAATACCAAGACTGGGATGACATGTAGAGAGTGAGTACAAGGTACCACATTGAATTCAACATGTCCCCAAGAATAAAGATATGCAATGAATTTGACTGATTTCTTTTCCTTAGGTGTCTTGCTCCCCCTGAATCGTACATGGGATATTGGGAGAAGATAGGAAACAGAAAATCAGAGCTGAAAGATATGAATAGAACTTAATTGAAATGAGTTCATATGAACATGTCTTTCCCCAGAGTTCATATGAACATGTCTTTCCCCCAAAAAGACATGTGGCATCTCTCCTTTTGAACATCAAGCATCTGGGATCCTTGAGTATTCTCTCCCCCTTGGAGATTCCTTGGAGATTTCTTTCTCCCCCTTAATATATGGGATCCTTGAGTATTCTCTCCCCCTTAGTACTTTCTCCTTTGTAGGTGATAAGCTTTTGATGTGATCTCTCTCTCCCTGATGATAAGCTTTGATGTGATCTCTCTCTCTCCCCCTTTGACATCAATTTCCAAGAAGGTTTTTCCTGGAATCCGTCGAATAGGTTTGGTCCTTGAGATTCAGTACAAGGTAGGGAATAAAACTGTGATGCTTGTAGAGGACAAGATTCATTGAGTGGAGCTGGATCAGAGGAAATATAGAATATGTGGCAAACTGTTTTTCCTGTTGCGAAATCGGTGGCACCGAGTGGCATGTTTCGGTAGTACCGAAGGGGTTCGGTTGGACCGAAAATGGCAATTCGGTGAAACCGAGTTCATCACGGAGAAAAACACTTGTCACCTCAGCTCACTAGTCAAGTAAGATCTCACAAAGATTTGCAATGAATTTGATGCAGAAATATGCAGAACAAGAACCAAAAAAAGAGTGAAAGTTTCTAGATGAAGTTTTTGTTTTTGTTTTGTTTGAAAAAGAAGGAAACAAATATGCAAGGGACAAATGCAATAACTCAGAAAAGAACACAAGAGAACTTCATCTAGAATTGGGCGGTGACATAGTCACCTATGTTAGAGTATATTGACTTAGGAGTCAAGTGAGAACACTTGATCATAGGTCATACTCATCGTTTAAGCTCAAAATGGGGTTACCATTTTTCGTTTAAGCATCTTGATGTATTCACATCTTGTTGAGTTGCTTTGACTCATGTCTTGGAGTAAAGCTTCTCTAAGATGGAATAACATACCTTGGGTGGTGGTGTGGTTCTTGCTCATGTAGTTGAACTTGTGTGGGTGCTCAAGGTTGATGTAGTTCATCAAGAGTTGAGAGCACCACTTGGAGTTTGAGTTCATCTACCTACATGGGTTAGTTCTTGCAAGGAAGAGCACTTGTGTATCCAAAAATGACAATCATGAAGCTTAACATAGAATTTGTCAAAGGATATGTTTGAGTGATTTTGTGCTTCCCTGTCTTCAACCACTATTGTGTAGAGTCTTGGTGATGTAGAGATTGCTCAAGATATGAGTGAGTCGCAATCTCATGGAATTAGATTCAACCAAGCACCTACATGGGTTAGACAACATGCAAGGTGCAAATATATCCAAGACATAAGATAGTTATCATAAGAGATATATCATGGATTAGTCATAAGCTCATGTCTTGCATGTATCCAATGGAGTTTCTACTCCAAGTTCGAAGCATCAATGATGTTCAATTCTCCTCTCAACCTGCAAAACACTTTCTCATCAAGTGGTTTAGTAAATATATCCGCTAATTGCTTGTCGGTGCGAACATGCTTAAGATTGATGTCACCCTTAGCAACGTGATCTCGAATGAAATGATGACGAACTTCAATATGCTTAGTTCGAGAATGTTGTACAGGATTATGACCAATTTTGATAGCACTTTCATTGTCACAAAGCAGTGGAACATGTTTCACATAAATCCCATAATCTTTAAGAGTTTGGGTCATCCAAAGTAATTGAGCGCAACATGAACCAGCGGCAATGTATTCCGCTCCGGCGGTGGATAAGGATACCGAGTTTTGTTTCTTGGAAGACCAAGACACAAGAGATCTGCCAAGAAATTGACAAGTACCCGAAGTGGACTTTCTGTCAACCTTGTCTCTGGCATAATCCGAGTCAGAATAGCCAACAAGATCAAAAGAAGACCTCTTAGGATACCAAATGCCAAAATTTGGTGTATGGATTAAATATCTCACTATCCTTTTTACAGCCTTAAGATGACAATCTTTAGGAGCAGCTTGATATCGTGCACACATGCACACACTTAGCATAATATCGGGACGTGAAGCACATAGGTATAACAATGAACCAATCATAGAGCGATAAACCTTTTGATCAACAGGTTCACCATCTTTGGACAAATCATTATGTCCACTAGTAGGCATGGGTGTAGACATACCTTTGCATTCTTGCATATTGATCTTCTTGAATAAGTCCTTGGTGTACTTTGTTTGAGAGACAAATGTACCTTCCTTAGTTTGCTTGATTTGCAACCCGAGAAAGAATTTGAGTTCACTCATCATAGACATCTCAAACTTCTCTGACATTAGCTTTCCAAACTTTTCACTAAAGAGAGGGTTAGTTGAACCAAATATGATATCATCAACATAAATTTGGCATACAAATAGTTCTCCATTAACCCTTTTAGTAAAAAGTAGAATCAATTTTACCAATTCAAAACCACTTGTAGTAAGGAACTTGGTCAAGCATTTATACCATGCTCTAGGAGCTTGTTTAAGACCATAAAGAGCTTTGTGAAGTTTGTAAACATGATTTGGTTTCTTAGGATTGACAAAGCCGGGAGGTTGTTTGACATAAACTTCCTCCTCTATTTCACCATTTAGAAAAGCACTTTTAATGTCCATTTGGTACAAGGTGATATTATGGTGATTAGCATAGGCAAGTAAGATGCGAATGGACTCAAGTCTAGCAACGGGAGCATACGTCTCACCATAGTCCATACCTTCGACTTGTGTGTACCCTTGGGCGACGAGACGTGCTTTGTTGCGAACCACTTGTCCATCTTCATCTTGCTTGTTGCGAAACACCCATTTGGTACCAACGATGTTGTGGTTGTTGTCGGGCTTCTCAACCAATGTCCAAACTTGGTTTCTCTCAAAATTATGTAGCTCTTCATGCATAGCGTTTATCCAATCCGGATCTTCCAATGCTTCTTCAACCTTCATTGGTTCAATGCTAGAGATGAATGAATAGTTTTCACAAAAGTTAGCTAAACGAGTTTTTGAGCGAGTGATTCTCCCGGTTTGTATATCATTGAGGATTTGCTCGACGGGATGATCTTTGGCAATTCTTGCTCGAACTTGTGAGAGCTTTTGCTTGGGTCTTCGTTGAACATCTTCTTCATCTTGTTCTTCTTCTTGGCCTTCTTCATTGTTGACGTCGTCGTTCTCTTGTCGTGGTGGAGAAGGAGGTTGTTGATGTTCATCTTGACGTACTTCCTCGTTTTCTTCATCTTGGTGTGTCCCACTTGTGGATGCTTCCGTGTCGATTCTTGGTTCACCTTGTCGTGAAGTAGAAGCTTCCACTTGGACGGATGAAGTACTCTCCTTCACCTCCGTTGGACGAATTTTGCCAATGGACAAGTCTTGAATTGCTTCTGAAGAGTCTTTGTCTCCTACATCAATTGGAAATTGCTCTACTTGCGAGCCATTAGATTCATCAAACTTCACATCTACCGTCTCTTCAACCTTCCGGGTGAAATTGTTGTAGACACGGTAAGTGTGAGAGTTTGAGCCATAACCAAGTAGAAAACCTTCATGAGTTTTAGAAGCAAACTTTGAACGACGATGCTTATCAAGAATGTAGCACTTTGAGCCGAATACTCGAAAGTATCCAACTTGGGGTTTGTTACCGGTGAGAAGCTCGTATGCCGTCTTGCCGAGTAGCTTGTGAAGATATAAGCGATTTGTTGCGTGACAAGCTGTCTCAACCGCTTCTGCCCAAAAGTGCTTTGGCATCTTGTATTCATCAAGCATCGTTCTTGCCATCTCGATGAGCGTCCGGTTCTTCCTCCCAACAACTCCATTTTGTTGAGGTGTGTACATAGCCGAGAACTCGTGTGAAATCCCTTCTTCGTCAAGAAAGGTGTCCACATTTGCGTTCTTGAACTCCGTTCCGTTGTCACTCCGTACCTTCTTGATCTTCACATCAAACTGATTTTGGGCCTTCCTAGCGAAGTTTCTGAAGATCTTCTGGACCTGCGACTTGTCATTAAGAAAGAACACCCACGTAAATCTTGAAAAGTCATCAACTATAACTAGACCAAAATAATTTCCATCGAGACTCTTGTAGGCGTTGGGACCAAAAAGATCCATGTGAAGTAGCTCGAGTGGCCTCCTTGTGGTCATGATGTTCTTCACGGGATGTCTTCCTCCAACCTGTTTACCTGCTTGACAAGCACTGCAAAGTCTATCCTTATCAAATATGACATTGTTAACTCCAAGGATATGATTTCCTTTAATAAGCTTGTCAAGGTTTCTCATGCCAACGTGACCTAGTCGTCTATGCCACAACCAACCTTTTGAGGATTTAGCAACAAAGCAAGTTTTAGGTTGTGCCTTTTTAGAGAAATCGACAATGTAAAGATCACCTCTACGCATACCCGTAAAGACCATTTTATGATTGTCTCGACGAAATACTTGGCAATCAACCTCAGTAAATAGGACATTCAAACCGAAATCAGCAAGTCTAGATACTGAAAGTAAGTTGTAGCCAAGAGATTCAACGAGCATGACATTTTGAATGGAACTATCATGTGAGATGGCCACCTTACCAAGGCCAACCACTTTACCCTTTGAATTATCACCAAAGGTGACATATTTTTGAGGGCCGTTGTTTTCAGCAAGCTCACAAAACATCTCTTCATCTCCGGTCATATGATCAGTACATCCACTATCAAGAACCCATTCCTTTCCTCCTGATTCATATCCCCGAAGATTTGCCATAAGACCAAAATGTCTCATTGCATCATCAAGATCGAAGTCACTATCATCATCATCATAATATTCATGTTCATCATGATCTTGTGACTCATCATTTCCTAGAGAGGGTAATTCATTAGATAAATGATCAAAGTGGTTACTTTTATGAATTCTTATAGCTTTGAATATGATATCATTAATGATTCCAACATCTCCTTTAGCATGCTTAAGATTGGCAAGTTCAAAAAGACATTTACCAAAACTAGGATCACTAGAGTTCATCTTACTCAAGGCAATAGATTTATGGAGAATTTCATCCAAAGTTTTCAAGGAATAATCAGGAAATCGTTCCTCAAGAAATTTCCATATGGTATAGGCACAATTGTGAGTAGGCAAACTAGCAATCAAATTTTTGGGCAATCCTCTAATGATGAGCTCAATAGTTCTAAGATTGTGAATCATGTCAATATCTTCATCTAGGGTAGGATGCAAAGGATCAATATGAGGTGCACAAGGGCTAGCAATATACTTGTTCAAATGATATTGATTGAAGATTACAAGCATCTCATTTTTCCACTCATGGAAATACTCTCCATCAAGAATAGGCACTCTATGTCTAAGACTCCCTAATGTAGACACATCCATCTTCCTCCAATGGTGATTAAACCAAGGTAATGGAGACCAAAGCTCTAATACCACTTGTAGGATCTAGAAGTAGATGTGTCTAGAGGGGGGTGATTAGACACATAATGCTCAAGTTGCAATTTTTAAGCTTTTTCGGTTTAAGTGGAGTTTAGGCACAATTTCAACACACACAATACATATCAAGCAAGCATGCAAAGAGTATATGAGCAGCAGAATGTAAAGCATGCAGCCTGCAAGAATGTAAAGGGAAGGGTTTGGAGAGATCAAACGCAATTGGAGACACGGATGTTTTTCCCGTGGTTTGGATATGTGGTGCTATCCTACATCCACGTTGATGGAGACTTCAACCCACAAAGGGTAACGGTTGCGCGAGTCCACACAGGGCTCCATCCACGAAGGGTCCACGAAGAAGCAACCACCCACAAAGGGTCCACGAAGAAGCAACCTTGTCTATCCCACCATGGCCATCGCCCACACAGGACTTGCCTCACTAGCGGTAGATCTTCACGAAGTAGGCGATCTCCTTGCCCTTACAAACTCCTTGGTTCAACTCCACAATCTTGTCGGAGGCTCCCAAGTGACACCTAGACAATCTAGGAGACACCACTCTCCAAGAAGTAACAAATGGTGTGTAGGTAATGAACTCCTTGCTCTTGTGCTTCAAATGATAGTCTCCCCAACACTCAACTCTCTCTCATAGGATTTGGATTTAGTGGAAAGAAGATTTGAGTGGAAAGCAACTTGGGAAGGCTAGAGATCAAGATTCATATGGTAGGAATGGAATATCTTGGTCTCAACACATGAGTAGGTGGTTCTCTCTCAGAACATATGAGTTGGAATGGTGTGTGTGTTCTGATGGCTCTCTCTTCGAGTGAAGAGGGGGTGGAGGGGTATATATAGCCTCCACACAAAATCCAACCGTTACACACAGTTTTCCAATCTCGGTGGGACCGAATCAACAAACTCGGTCGGACCGAAAATGTAAACCTAGTGACCGTTAGAGATTTTCGGTGGGACTGACATGCAACTCGGTAGGACCGATATGGTTAGGGTTTGGGCATAATGTAATCTCGGTGAGACCGATTACACAAACTCGGTGAGACCGATTTTGGTAATTAGCTAACCAGAGAGTTGGTCAGGCAAACTCGGTGGGACCGATTTGCTCTTTCGGTGAGACCGAGTGGAACTCGGTGAGACCGAAAAGTTACAAAGGGGAAACACTGAGTTTACATTGCAATCTCGGTGGGACCGATTCGCTCTTTCGGTGAGACCGAAAAGTTACGAAAGGGAAACAGAGAGTTTGCAATCCCATCTCGGTGAGACCGAGACCCTTATCGGTAGAACCGAATTGCTAGGGTTTGGCAGTGGCTAATGACAAGTGAAACTCGGTGGCGCCGGATAGGAAGAATCGGTAGGACCGAGTTTGGCTTAGGGTTTAGGTCATATGTGGATATGGGAAAGTAGTTGAGGGTTTTGGAGCATATCATTAAGCACATGAAGCAAGAGGCTCATTAAGCAACACCTCATCCCTCCTTGATAGTATTGGCTTTTCCTATGGACTCAATGTGATCTTGGATCACTAAAATGTAAAATGAAGAGTCTTGAGCTTGAAGCTTTAGCCAATCCTTTGTCCTTAGCATCTTGAAGGAGTTCCCACAACCTTTAGTCCATGCCACTCCATTATTGAACTTATCTGAAACATGCTAGATAGAAATGTTAGTCCAACAAGAGATATGTTGTCATCAATTATCAAAACCATCTAGGGAGCACTTGTGCTTTCAGAGGTGCCAGGTTCGCTTGCATTGTTATTGTTGCGGGCTAGCCAGCTATCTTCACCCGCACAAAAGCGGGTCATGAGTGCCGTGAGGGCCGCCATGGACTACGAATTTTCTTGGCCGAGGTGTCGGGCGAGCCATTCGTCGCGGGTGCTGTGTTTGAAGGCCGCTAGGGCTTCGACATCTGGACAGTCGACGATCTGGTTCTTTTTAGTTAAGAACCTAGTCCAAAATTTCCTCGTTGACTCTCCGGGCTGTTGGACTATGTGACTTAAGTCATCGGCATCCGGAGGTCTGACATATGTGCCTTGGAAGTTGTCACGGAAGGCGTCTTCTAGGTCTTCCCAGATGCCAATAGAGTTTTCAGGTAGGTTGTTCAGCCAGTGTAGGGCCGGTCCCTTGAGTTTTAGGGGGAGGTATTTGATGGCATGAAGATCAACGCCGCGGGCCATATGAATATGGAGAATAAAGTCTTCAATCCATACCGCGGGATCTGTGGTTCCATCATATGATTCGATATTCACGGGTTTGAACCCTTCTGGGAATTCATGTTCCATTACTTCATCAGTGAAGCAGAGGGGGTGTGCGGCGCCTCTATATCGGGCCAGATCGTGTCATAGTTCAGATGGATTCCGTCTATGGTTTTCGGCCCGGACGTGATTGTGCTTGCCGTGTTCGGCTTGATAGCAGTCATCGTGCATCGGGGCACGCCCCCGCAATCCGCAGATCGATCTGGCCGGACCTGATTTATTCTTCAGGTCCTGCCGCAAGTCATATGTGTATCCCCAAGCTGTTTTATCTTTGCCTTTTATGATGAGGTAGGACGGGCTGGTGTTCGGCCCGAGTTGTCATTTTGTCCCGGCCACGTGGTGGTCGATCAACCGCATTATGCATTGATGGTACGGGCTCAAGTGCCTCATCATCGAATTGAGGTAGTAGTTTACGCTTCGGGTAACTTTTGGTTGAGCGCTCGAGGCCGTATTCCTCTGCTGCCAGGACATTAGTCCATCTATCGTTGAGCAGATCTTGATTAGCTTGAAGCTGCTGCTGCTTCTTTTTCAGGCTCCTTGCAGTGGCTATTAGTCGTTGCTTAAAGCGCTCCTGCTCAAGAGGTTCCTCAGGCACGATAAAGTCTTCGTCACCGAGGCTCACCTCATCCTCGAAGGGTGGAAGGTAACTATTGTCCTCTGAGTCTTCATTTGCAGCCTGTTCGTCAGGGCTAACTTGCCCATCCTCCCGATCGTCTTGTTTAGAGTTATGCTCGACGGGGTTTTCTTGGTCTTCGGCATCTTCCGGAGTGTTGTTGTCTCTCGTGCCGGTATTGATGTATTTGCTGCGGCGTGATTTAGAGTGGCGTCATCGGCGCTTTGGTTGTATCTTGGGAGGTTCATCCTCTACTAGATTTTTTCTCATTATCGATGTCACCCTCCTTGGGTGTATCCACCATGTACACTTCATACGAAGAGGTGGACGTCCAGCGTCCGGTAAATGGCGGGTTTTCGGCTTGCTCCTCTCCGGCATCGTCGTCCATACCGTCGATGTCTTCAGAGCCGTAATCGAGCATGTCAGTTAAGTCCTCTGTTGTGGCGATGAAGTGGGTGGTGGGTGGGACGTAAAATTCCCTACTCTCAGCCCCTAGTCTGGGTTGGGCGTAGTTCGGACATTGCTCCTCTGTAATTACGAGGGATCGCATCAAGTCCAGAGCCTCGCTTAACAGCGAGGTTTGTCGGGGGAGAAAAGAGTCCGTGGAGCATGGCGGGAAGGGAATTCCTTGGCCGAGCTCACACGATGCTAACTCCAAGAGTTCGGAGCCAGTGTTCGGGGAAGAGTCTGGCTTTGCGATGGTTTCCAGCGACACTACTTCCTCCGGCTCTCCAGTACTGGGCCTAATAGCCACAGATAGTCCGGCAGGTTTAGCATCTTTGGTCCTGGCGAGGTGCTCCAACTCTAAGGCCAGAGCGGAGGTTGGGGTCGTGAATCCTTGGAAGATCAAGTCTCATCGGATATCAGTGACATAATCCAGGTTTCCAAAACTAATCTGGTGACCTAGGGCGTAGCTGTCGATCTGCTCTAGATGGCCAAGTGAGTTGGCCCGCAGTGCGAAGCCGCCGAATACAAAGATCTGGCCGGGGAGAAAAACCTCCCCTAGGACAGTATCGTTGCGGATGATGGATGGAGCCATCAAACCTTCTGACGGCGACATAGTGGAACTCTCAATGAAAGCACCAATGTCGGTGTCAAAACCGGTGGATCTCGGGTAGGGGGTCCCAAACTGTGCATCTAAGGTTGATGGTAACAGAAGACAGGGGACATGAAGTTTTACCTAGGTTCAGGCCCTCTTGATGGAGGTAATACCCTACATCCTGCTTGATTGATATTGATGAGTATGAGGGTTACAAGCGTTGATCTACCATGAGATCGTAATAGCTAAACCCTAGAAGTCTGGCATGTCAGATTATGATTGCCTCTACGGACTAAACCCTCCGGTTTATATAGACACTGGAGGGGACTAGGGTTGTACAAAGTTGGTTACAGAGAAAGGAATCTTCATATCCGAACGCTAGGCTTTCCATCCATGCCAAGGAGAGTCCCATCCGAACACGGGAGAGAGTCTTCTGTCTTGTATCTTCATAGCCCATTAGTCTGGCCCATGTCACATAGGCCGGACGCCCGAGGACCCCTTAATCCAGGACTCCCTCAAGCAATGTGACTAATGAGTTAGTTGCGGGATGATGCATTATAGAACGAGTAAAGAGACTTGCCGGTAATGAGATTGAACTAGGTATTGAGATACGACGATCGAATCTCGGGCAAGTAACATACCGATGACAAAGGGAACAACGTATATCGTTATGCGGTTTGACCGATAAAGATCTTCATAGAATATGTGGGAGCCAATATGAACATCCAGGTTTCACTATTGGTTATTGACCGGAGACATGTCTCGGTCATGTCTACATAGTTCTCGAACCCGTAGGGTCCGCACGCTTAACGTTTAGTGACGATCGGTATTATGAGTTTATGTGTGATACGTCTCCAATGTATATATAATTTTTTATTGTTCCATGCTATTATATTATCTGTTTTGGATGTTTAATGGGCTTTAATATACCTTTTATATAATTTTTGGGACTAACCTATTAATCAAAAGCCCAGTGCAAATTGCTGTTTTTTTCCTATTTCAGTGTTTTCCAGAAAAGGAATATCAAACGGAATGAAACCTTTGCGAGGATCGTTTTTGGAACAAACGCAATCCAGGAGACTTAGAGTGGACGTTAAGGAAGCAGCAAGGAAACCACGAGGCAGGAGGGCACGCCCTAGGGGGGTGGGCGCCCCCCCACCCTCGTAAGCCCCTCACAGCTCCACCGACCTACTTCTTTCGCCTATATATACTCTTATACCATGAAACCTTCAGGACGAGCCACGAAACACCTTTTCCACCGCCGCAACCTTTTGTACCCGTGAGATCCCATCTTGGGGCCTTTTCCGGCGATCTGCCGGAGGGGGGTTCGATCACGGAGGGCTTCTACATCAACACCATAGCCTCTCCGATGATGTGTGAGTAGTTTACCACAGACCTTCGGGTCCATAGTTATTAGCTAGATGGCTTCTTCTCTCTCTTTGGATCTCAATACAAAGTTCTCCTCGATCTTCTTGGAGATCTATTCGATGTAACTCTTTTGCGGTGTGTTTGCCGAGATCCGATGAATTGTGGGTTTATGAACTTGATTATCTATGAATATTATTTGATTCTTCTCTGAATTCTTATATGCATGATTTGATATCTTTGCAAGTCTCTTCGAATTATCGGTTTAGTTCGGCCTACTAGATTGATCTTTCTTGCAATGGGAGAAGTGCTTAGCTTTGGGTTCAATCTTGCGGTGCTCGATCCTAGTGACATAAAGGGAAATGACACGTATTGTATTATTGCCATCGAGGATAAAAAGATGGGGTTTATATCATATTGCTTGAGTTTATCCCTCTACATCATGTCATCTTGCCTAATGCGTTACTCGTTCTTATGAACTTAATACTCTAGATGCATGCTGGATAGAGGTCGATGTGTGGAGTAATAGTAGTAGATGCAGAATCGTTTCGGTCTACTTGTCACGGACGTGATGCATATATTCATGATCATTGCCTTAGATATCATCATAACTATGCACTTTTCTATCAATTCCTTGGCAATAATTTGTTCACCCACCGTAATACATGCTATCTTGAGAGAAGCCACTAGTGAAACCTATGGCCCCCGGGTCTACTTTACATCATATAAGTTTCCAATCTACAATTCTAGTTTACTATTTATTTTGCAATCTTTATTTTCCAATCTATACCACAAAAATACCAAAAATATTTATCATATTATCTTTATCAGATCTTACTTTTGCAAGTGGCCGTGAAGGGATTGAAAACCCCTTTATCGAGTTGGTTGCAAGGTTCTTATTTGTTTGTGCATGTACTAGGCGATTTGTGTGTAGTCTCCTACTGGATTGATACCTTGGTTCTAAAAAACTGAGGGAAATACTTACGCTACTTTGCTACACCACCCTTTCCTCTTCAAGGGAAAACCAACGCATGCTCAAGAGGTAGCAAGAAGAATTTTTGTCGCTGTTGCCGGGGAGATTTGCACCAAGTCAAGTCAAGATTTGATCTCCCGTCAACTAGCCATTTCTGGCGCCGTTGCTGGGGAGATCTACGCCAAGTTAAGACATACCAAGTACCCATCACAAACTCTTATCCCTCGCATTACATTATTTGCCATTTGCCTCTCGTTTTCCTCTCCCCCACTTCACCTTTGCCGTTTTATTCGCCCTCTTTCGTTCGTCCTTCTATTTGCTCGTGTTACCATGTGCCTTCTATTAGCTTGCATCTTCGCTTGCTAAATATCTATTGATATGGATCCTCATCCTCTTGCTAATCTTTTTAAAAGATCCAATTATGATGAACCAATTGCTAGTGAGTTGGGTGTACTAGATTATCTTTATGAGGTTTTGCTTGAAATTTGTGAATCTGAAAATTGTGATGAAGTGCTTTATGAAGTGATTCATGATAGATCTTTGAATAAAAAGCATGATTGCAATGATGTTATTGTAAATTCTATTAATGTCAATTGTTCTAATAATATGCAAAACCGTAAGCTTGGGGATGCTAGTTTTGCTATGACTACTATTTGTTGCAATGATCATGATTGGGGTGATTGTTCTTTTGATCTTGAAAATTTATTTAAGCCCCATGATGAATATGAGATTGATAATAGTGTTTGCAATATTATTGAAAGTGGGTTTGGAAGAGTGTCAACTTTAGATCCCACACATTTGGATAATGTTAAATCTTATGAAATTGTTTATAAAAGTGGGTTTGGAGAGGTCATGACTTTAGTTAATGTTAATCCCACTATTTTGGAAGAGTGTCAACTTTGCATGCATGTGGATCGTGTTGAAAATATTTTATGTGATAGTTATTTTGTTAAATTTGCTTATGATCCTACATGTAATTATTATGAGAGAGGAAAATATGGTCGTAGAAATTTTCATGTTACTAAATTACCTCTCGTCATGTTGAGATTGCTATTGTTTCTTTTTTCTTCCATGCATATGCTAGTTTTGCTTGTCTTGATAATTTGTTTGCTTATAAAATGCCTATGCATAGGAAGTATGTTAGACTTAGATGTGTTTGTCATGTGTTTTGTGATGCTCTCTTTGTGCTTCAATTCTTGTCTTTCATGTGAGCATCGTTGAAATCGCAATGCCTAGATAGGGGCGTTAAACGATAGCGCTTGTTGGGAGGCAACCCAATTTTATTTTTTGTTCCTTGCTTTTTGTTACTGTTTAGTAATAAATAAATCATCTATCCTCTGTTATGATTGTGTTTTTATGTTTTAATTAGTGTTTGTGCCAAGTAAAGCCTTTAGGATCTTCTTGGGTGATTGTTATTTGATCTTGCTGGAAAAAACAGAAAGTATGCGCTCACGAGAATAATTTTCATTTTTAACCAGAGAGCGATAAAATACTGATTCCAACTGCAGTAGATCAAAATACAAATTATTTAGGATTTCCTAATTTCTTAGGAGTTTTGGAGTTACAGAAGTATTGTAACCTACAGATTACTGCAGACTGTTCTGTTTTTGACAGATTCTGTTTTTCGTGTGTTGTTTGCTTATTTTGATGAATCTATGGCTAGTACCGGGGGGTATGAACCATAGAGAAGTTGGAATACAGTAGGTTTAACACCAATATAAATAAAGAATGAATTCATTATAGTACCTTAAGGTGGTAATTTGTTTTCTTATACCAACGGAGCTCATGAGATTTTCTGTTTAGTTTTGTGTTGTGAGTTTTGAAGTTTTTGGGTAAAGATTTGATGGATTTTGGAACAAGGAGTGGCAAGAGCCTAAGCTTGGGGATGCCCAAGGAAACCCAAGGTAAAATCCAAGGACAACCAAAAAGCCTAAGCTTGGGGATGCCCCAGAAGGCATCCACTCTTTCGTCTTCGTTTATCGGTAACTTTACTTGAGGCTATATTTTTATTCACCACATGATATGTGTTTTGCTTGGAGCGTCTTGCATGATTTGAGTCTTTGCTTTTTAGTTTACTACAATCATCCTTGCTGTATACACCTTTTGGGAGAGACACACATGAATCGTAATTTATTAGAATACTCTATGTGCTTCACTTATATCTTTTGAGCTAGATAATTTTGCTCTAGTGCTTCACTTATATTTTTAGAGCACTGTGGTGGTTTTATTTTGTAAAAATTATCGATCTCTCATGCTTCACTTATATTATTTTGAGAGTCTTTTAGAACAACATGGTAATTTGCTTTGGCTATAAAATTAGTCCTAATATGATAGGCATTCAAGATGGGTATCATAAAAACTTTCATATAGAGTGCATTGAATACTATGATACTTGATAGATGTTTTGAGATATAAAGGTGATAATGTTAGAGTCATGCTAGTTGGGTAATTGTTAAATTGAGAAATACTTGTGTTAAAGTTGGCAAGTCCCGTAGCATGCACATATGGTAAACGTTGTGTGACAAATTTGAAGCATGGGGTGTTCTTTGAGTGCTTTCCTTATGAGTGGCGGTCGGGGACGAGCGATGGTCTTTTCCTACCAATCTATCCATCTAGGGGCATGCGTAGTAGTACTTTGCTTCGAGGGCTAATAAACTTTTGCAATAAGTATATGAGTTCTTTATGACTAATGTGAGTCCATGGATCATACACACTCTTACCTTTCCGCAATTTGCTAGCCTCTACGGTACCGTGCATTGCCCTTTCTCACCTTGAGAGTTGGTGCAAACTTCGCCGATGCATCCAAACCCCGTGATACGATACGCTCTATCACACATAAGCCTCCTTATATCTTCCTCAAAACAGCCACCATACCTACCTATTATGGCATTTCCATAGCCATTCCGAGATATATTTCCATGCAACTTTCCACCATTTCGTTTATTATGACACGCTTCATCATTTTCATATTGCTTTGCATGATCATGTAGTTGACATCGTATTTGTGGCAAAGCCACTTTCATAATTCTTTCATACATGTCGCTCTTGATTCATCGCATATCCCTGTACACCGTGGGAGGCATTCACATAGAGTCATATTTTTGTTCTAGTATCAAGTTCGGACTTGTATATTCCAGTGATGGGCTTCCTCAAAATACCCTAGGTCTTCCTGAGCAAGCAAGTTGGATGCACAACCACTTAGTTTCTTTTGATGAGCTTTCATACACTTATAGCTCTAGTGCATCCGTTGCATGGCAATCCCTACTCCTCGCATTGACATCAATTGATGGGCATCTCCATAGCCCATTGATTAGCCGTGTCAATGTGAGACTTTCTCCTTTTTTGTCTTCTCACATAACCCCCATCATCATATGCTATTCCACCTATAGTGCTATATCCATGGCTTGCGCTCATGTATTGCGTAAGGGTTGAAAAGGCTGAAGCGTGTTAAAAAGTATGAACCAATTGCTCGGCTTGTCATCAGGGTTATGCATGATGGGAGCATTTTGTGTGACGAAAATGAAGCATGGCAAAACTATATGATTTTGTAGGGATAAGCTTTCTTTGGCTATGTTATTTTGATAAGACATAATTGCCTGGTTAGCATGCTTGACGTATTACTATTTTTATGTCAACATTAAACTTTTATCTTGAATCTTTTGGATCTGAACATTCATGCCACAATAAAGAGAATTACATTGAAAATTATGTTAGGGAGCATTCCACATCAAAAATTTTGTTTTTATCATTTACCTACTCGAGGACGAGTAGGAATTAAGCTTGGGGATACTTGATACGTCTCCAACGTATCTATAATTTTTGATTGTTCCATGCTATTATATTATCTGTTTTGGATGTTTAATGGGCTTTAATATACCTTTTTATATTATTTTTGGGACTAACCTATTGACCGAAAGCCCAGTGCAAATTGCTGTTTTTTTGCCTATTTCAGTGTTTCGCAGAAAAGGAATATCAAACGGAATGAAACCTTTGCGAGGATCATTTTTGGAACGAACGCAATCCGAGAGACTTGGAGTGGACGTCAAGGAAGCAGCGAGGAAGCCACGAGGCAGGAGGGCGCGCCCCCACCCTCGTGGGCCCATCGCAGCTCCACCGACCTACTTCTTTCGCCTATATAACTCTTATACCCTGAAACCTTCAGGAAGAGCCACGAAACACCTTTTCCACTGCCGCAACCTTATGTACCCGTGAGATCCCATCTTGGGTCTTTTCCGGCGATCTGCCGGAGGGGGATTCGATCATGGAGGGCTTCTATATCAACACCATAGCCTCTCTGCCTCCCCCCTCGAGCGTGGGGCTCGACGAGGCTGACGGTGCCGTGCTGCTCCGGACCTAGGGTTTCGCGACGGCGACCCCAGATCCAGAGGGTCGGGCCTCTGGACTTGGTGTGGCGAGCACGCGGGTGGCCCGGCGTGACCCTTTGGGGGTGCGGCTGCGGCTGTTTGGCTATGCCCCAGCAGATCCAGGTGGCGGAGGCTGCGGGTCACCGTGGCAGCGGCATGGTCGGCGGCAGCAAGGTGCGGGTGGCAGGTCCCCATGATGGCGCCACTACTCCTGCTCGACGCGACCCCCTGCGGTGGCTGGCCTTGTTTGGCAGCCATCTAGCGGCTGCTGCTCTGCAATGGCCGGTGCTTCCCTACATCGACGGTGAGAACACGTGGTTTCCCTCTCGGTGCTGATGGTCTTCTTCGGCGGTCTGCTTCCCCGTCTCCTGTCTGCTTTGCTTCGACGGTATTTGGGGTTCTGGTCTTGGGCCGGGGCAAAATCCCTGCGCGGCGATGTCCTGCGCTGACAACGGTGACACCTGAGGGTGTCGTAACCTCCATGGAGGCGCTGTCATGGCCCGGACTAACCCTCTCCTCAAGCACCGGGGGAAACCCTTGGTCCAGTTCACTGGACAAGGCAGCGGTGGCGTCTCAGCGCCATTCCCTTCTTGAAGGCGTTGTTTGGGTCGCACTTGCAGTCCCCGATGCGGCAACTGGAGATGGTGGCCTCCCCGGTCTTCCGGTGAGGCTTGCTGGTAATGCGATGCTGTGACGAGGGCTTCAGCATAGAGCGTGGGCGTCCGGGGCGCTATGTACACTGGCGCCGGCATGTCCAAGACGATGGCTTCACTAGTCCTGGTTGGGTCCTGCCATCCACCTGCCGTCTCTTAGGCACATATGGGTGGAAGGTACGTTGGCCTGGACAGCCCTGGAGATGCGGTCTTCTTTGGAGGCGCCTGGCAACGGCTGTGACGCGGCCTTGAGGCTCTAAGTCTAGTTACCTCGTCGTTCATGGTTGGAGGCTGGACAAGGCTAGACCTTTCATAGTTGCAGTCTGTAGTTGGTAGCACCTCCTCGCCTGCTCGTTTGGTGAGGACGATGATGTGTGTGTGTGTGTGTCCATCCTCTTGGGAGGTTGTACCTGTACTGTTGTTCTCTTCCTGTTCAATGAAATGAAACGCAAACTCTTTTGCGTTTTCTCGAAAAAAGTAGTATACCACAGACCTTCAGGTCCATAGTTATTAGCTAGATGGCTTCTTCTCTCTCTTTGGATCTCAATACAAAGTTCTCCTCGATCTTCTTGGAGATCTATTCGATGTAACTCTTTTGCGGTGTGTTTGCCGAGATCCGATGAAATGTGGGTTTATGAACTTGATTATCTAATATTATTTGATACTTCTCTGAATTATATGCATGATTTGATATCTTTGCAAGTCTCTTCGAATTATCGGTTTAGTTTGGCCTACTAGACTGATCTTTCTTGCAATGGGAGAAGTGCTTAGCTTTTGGTTCAATCTTGCGGTGCTCGATCCCAGTGACATAAAGGGAAACGACACGTATTGTATTGTTGCCATCAAGGATAAAAAGATGGGGTTTATATCATATTGCTTGAGTTTATCCCTCTACATCATGTCATCTTGCCTAATGCGTTACTCCGTTCTTATGAACTTAATACTCTAGATGCATGCTGGATAGCGGTCGATGTGTGGAGTAATAATAGTAGATGCAAAATCATTTCGGTCTACTTGTCACGGACGTGATGCCTATATTCATGATCATTGCCTTAGATATCATCATAACTATGCGCTTTTCTATCAATTGCTCGGCAGTAATTTGTTCACCCACCGTAATACATGCTATCTTGAGAGAAGCCACTAGTGAAACCTATGGCCCTTCGGTCTACTTTACATCATATAAGTTTCCAATCTACAATTCTAGTTTACTATTTATTTTGCAATCTTTACTTTCCAATCTATACCACAAAAATACCAAAAATATTTATCTTATTATCTTTATTAGATCTCACTTTTGCAAGTGGCCGTGAAGGGATTAACAACCCCTTTATCGCGTTGGTTGCAAGGTTCTTATTTGTTTGTGCAGGTACTAGGCGATCTGCATGTAGTCTCCTACTGGATTGATACCTTGGTTCTCAAAAACTGAGGGAAATACTTACGCTACTTTGCTGCATCACCCTTTCCTCGTCAAGGGAAAACCAACGCATACTCAAGAGGTAGCAATGTGTTTTGATGTACCGAAGGTAGTTCGGAGTCCCGGATGTGATCACGGACATGACGAGGAGTCTCGAAATGGTCGAGACATAAAGATTGATATATTGGATGACTATATTCGGACACTGGATGAGTTCCGGGGGTCACCGGATAATTATCGAAGTGCCGGGGGGTTATCGGAACCCCCGGGGGAACTAATGGGCCAACATGGGCCTTGTGTGAGAGAGAGGAGGGGCCATAGGGCTGGCCGCCCCCCTTTGGAGTCCGAATTGTACAACGAGAGGGGGGGGGCGCCCCCTCTTTCCCTCCCTCTCCTTCCTTCCCCCTCCCTCCTCCTAGTTGGGCTAGGAAAGGGGGAGTCCTACTCCTACTAGGAGGAGGACACCACCCCCTCCTTGGCACGCCCCAAGGCCGGCCGGCCTCCCCCTTTCTCCTTTATATACGGGGGCAGGGGCACCCTAGAACACACAAGTTGATTGTTTCCAGCCGTGTGCGGTGCCCCCCTCTACCATAATCCACCTCGGTTATATCATAGCAGTGCTTAGGCGAAGCCCTGTTCCGGTAGCATCATCATCACTGTCATCACGCCATCATGCTGACGGAGCTCTACCTTGACACTCTGCTGGATCGTGAGTTCGTGGGACGTCACCGAGCCAAACGTGTGCAGATCACGGAGGTGCCGTACTTTCGGTACTAGGATCGGTCGATCGTGAAGACGTATGATAACCGCGTTGTCATAACGCTTCTGCTTACGGTATACGAGGGTGCGTATACAACACTCTCCCCTCTCGTTGCTATGCATCACTATGATCTTACGTGTGCGTAGAATTTTTTCTGAAATTACGTCGTTCCCCAACAATTTGGTGCATAGGATAGGATTTTTTCCACTGAGTCTAGGCTAATGTTTTTTCCCTCCAAAATGTGAAGGATTGATTCCTATCCTACATAGGAATAGGAATCCATTCCTACAAAACAAAGGGATTTAAAGGATTTTTTCCTTTGCAAATCCCATCCTATAGAATTCCTACAAAAATCCTACAAACCAAAGGAGGCCTGAGTCTAGGCTAATGTTTATTTTCCTATGAAATGTGGAGGATAGGAAGAATTCCTCCATAGGAATAGGATTCCATTCCTACAAACTAAAGGGCTCTAAAGGAATTTTCCTATAGAAATCCTATCCTATGAAATTCCTACAAGATTCCTCTAAACCAAGGGAAAATTTTGTTTTTGCCACTCTAGATTTTGCCAATTTTCCTTATACCATTCTAGATTTTGACATTTCACTTTTGCCACTCTTAGCTTTTGACAATTATCACAATTGCCATTCCGTGGCAAAAGCAGAATAATTTTATTTCATTTTTGCCACTCTTTGCTTTTGAAATGTATCACAATTGCCACTCCGAAAATTTTGCTTTTGCCGCCGGAATGGCAATTCAGATAATTGTCAAAAACTAAGAGTGGCAAAAGTGAAATGTCAAAATCTAGAGTGGCATAAGGAAAATTGGTAAAATCTAGAGTGGCAGAAACAAAATTCTCCCCTAAACCAAAGGAGGCCTAAATTATCACGTCTTCATCCCTGCCCTGTCCAGTTCATCGAAGCTTGTTTTCCTTTTTCATTTCTTTGATTGATGTGTGTGTGGAGCATGACTTCATTCGCTGTCCTATCTTGCGGCTGTCCATCTATCCACATCCAACTGCGTCGTTCACTTCTTTTTCTAAACTTCAGTCTTAAGCCCATCTTCACAAATCAAATCAAATCAAACCAAACCAAATGATGTGATTATTTTGGGGAAGTACATCATACATAGCTTTATTGATACGAAAACACGAATACATCATTCACTAGTTTTCCCAGCTAAAAAGTTCGGGAGTTCATCGACCCAACTATAGGAATTCTTATTACTCAAACTAAACCGTGCTAGCTCATGTGCCGCACAATTCGCTTCTCATCCTGAAGGCCAAATTCTTTGCGTGGTTGACAATCCAAGGAAGGATTTGAACTGCGGATAGACTAGCCAAGCGTGGTTGGACAAATTGTGGCTTCTGCCCGCTATGCAAGAGGGAGCTGGAAACATCATCGCACTTGCTACACAAATGCCGCTACACTTTCAGGCTTCAGTGTTTGGTTTAGAATTGGCTCCAACTAGTGCACATTGACACTATCATTTGGGCTATGGAAAGGTCCATAAAAGATTGGTGGATCAAAATTTCTGGAAGGAACATCCCAAACAGGAGTGCGATGGCTTCCACCACTCATGTGTTGGACCATTTGGAATGAGAGGAATGCAAGGTTCTTCCGGCACAAATCCGGCCCTATGACGATTCTCATGGAGGAGATTAAGAAATAAGCAATAGGTCATCCCGGGTGCAAAGCGATTGGGTCAACTAATGTCAGGACAATAGTTGTACTAGTGTTGGAGCTTTTGCGTCTTGTTGTAACCTCAACTCTATTTCTTCCTTAATTAATTGATGAGGCTAATCGTATGCCTTCGTTTCAAAAAAAATCACTTCTCATAAGCAATGTAAGAATTTGACCTTCCTGTCATTGTTGTATGTGTCAACTCAGTCCACCAATATTGTCATCGTTGCATCACACCATTAAAATTGTCCCTGTATATAAATTAATCACTTCTAGAGAATCCAAGTCGCTTCAACGACATGAAACCAATTGAGTTTCCATGGATCAAGCCATTCTGTGTAGCCATAAATTTCAGCATGGCTACATCAACACCTTGTGATGTATATGAGCAATTTGCTGTAAGGGACTAACCTTTTCCATCTTTGACGATCGATGCAGTAGCACCATCCTCGACTGAAAGAGCATGGTGCCTCCATGTTTGGTTTTGGTAACTGATGACAATCCCTATGGACTAATGGTTGCTTTGAGTTATACTTAATGGTTTGTCATAGGCGTTACTTAAGACCATATGTTGGTTTCAAGGTTATAAGAAGGAGATTATGTGTTGACCAAGGTGTTATTCAAGGAGTTATCCAAAGATTGGCCATGGAGAGTTGAGCCAATTGCAAGCATATCTTGAAGAATAAGATTGTGTGAACATTCATGTTACCTTTCAATACATCATCTTAATGGAGAAAGTAGGAAATATACAAGGTTGATCCAGACAAAGTGCTAAGAGTGGATTAAATTTGATCAACACACAAAGCATAGACCATGTACCAAGTGGGATCATGTGATATCACGGTATGGTAAGCATTGTCCATTACGCTATGTGAACTAACCCATGATCTATGTGTTTGGTGTTTCTATGTGGGGTTAGGTATCTTTCCATGGGCTTGCATCAAAAGGAAGATCTCATATAACCCAAGAGAGGATGGCATCAAGTGATGATCGTCATCAAGGTTGCAGTGTGCAAGTTCAAGAGGAGCATAACGAAGAGATCACATGCTTGAAGCTTGTCGACCATTTGGTGATAATGGCCTCGCGGAGATGTGCCTAAAAGTAGCTCTCCCATAGTGGAGTACGGGGGAGCAAATCATGAGTCCTCACCAAGTGTGTGCTACCAAGAAAGGTGTTCCATCTTGAGGTGAGCATGATTGTCATCATCTAGCTCAAGTGGATTATGTGCAAGGCAAATGTTTGACCTTGATAGTTTCTTATTTTACTGGTCTCATGGTGTTAGTTAGGATACCGGGTTATAGGTGATTGTCGTACTATCAATGGGCTCTCTCGAGTGAGTAGCTTGATCGTATCGTTCATACAGAGCTCAAATCATTGCATCCTTGGCATCCTATTTGTTTTTTCTCTTTGCTAGGTTTTAGAGTTTGTGTTCGTCTTCTTGTCAAACTCAAGTTCATCAAAAAAGAGTTTGATGCATCATCTATGCCTTTTCGGTGTTGGAGATTTCATCGGTTCATATTTGGGGAAGGTTCTCTTCTTTATCCTATTCACATTTCTTCTCCATTTCTACTTCTTAATTTATCCAGTCCTTGTTGGATAGTGCTTGTTGTCATCTATCCAACAAGCTTGAGTGCTGATTTCGGAGTTTGTTTGCAGAAGTTATGGATGTTCTGGCTCTGTTGCTATCTATTTAGAGATAGTACCTTCCCCTTAAGAGGTAGTATTGCTTGTGCGATACTTCTGTTGTTGTATCGCGCGTACTATCGTGGTGTTTTTTGTTACCCACCAATAATTAGAGGTAGTACCGCTTGTGCGGTACTTCTGCTATTATGTTGCACATACTACTGTGGGGATCTGTTACCCACCAATATCTAGAGGCAGTACCGCTCCCTTAAACGGTGGTACTATTTGAGCTTTCCAGAACATAGCACTTAGATTCGTGGGGGCCTATTTAAGGGGGCCCCCATGGTAGAACCGTTGACCGGTCAGACGACACATCGTCACCAAAAAAAGATGCATGGTCCCACATGTAAGCAACCACGTCAGCATCTTCTGGGCCCATATGTCAGCAACCTTGACCGGTAAAAACTCATTGCGATTTATTACTGACGGGACCGTCAGCGACAAAACCCATGCCGGACCCACATGGAAGAAGCCACCTCAGCAACTGCTAGCCCCACCCATCTGAATCTTTGACGGGTCAAGCCCCCGAACCGATCACCGGTGACGGGATTATCATCACCAAAAAGATTTTAGGCGACAGATTGGGCCATCGTAGGTGAGATTCTGGGCCACCACCGAAGACGACCACTGGTGACATTTTTTGGTCTGTCACCTAATATACGAACTTGCGTGACGGAAAAAGTGGCACCGAAAAAAATTTATTTTCTATGACGGTGCTTTGGTGACGGTGGGCACGACCACCGGAAAACGTCGCCAGTGTATTTTCCATGACGAAAAGGGTTATACATGACACAACTGAAGCATCGCAAAATAGAGCAAAGTTTATAATGGGAGGTCACAATACCTGCAGGGCGAGGGGAGAGAAAAAGCACAATGAAAGCGCAAGAAAGACGATGCAGGCCAAGGAGACCATGGCACGATGATGGTAGACTTCTCCTGCACCTTTTTAGGCGAAACTGGAAACAACCATCGGTCGCCCCTGGTTTCCGCTGCCCTCGCCTACCTTGAGCGCGGTGATGATCGGCTAGGCAAAGATGGACCTGAGCTGACACAAACCCACAGGAAGCCCGACAGCGAAGTTCACCCTTATGTTCGAGGGGAGCGAAGCTAGAGGACACCGCCGTGCTTTGCTAGATTTAAATGGAAGGAGAGAGCCGCGACAACAAGAAAAATATATATGGGAGGCGATATGAGAGGATGGGCACAAGGGGTGTTTTTAAGCAACCCATGGCAACCGATGTTGCATGTCCCATCCATGTCAGACAACCAAGCACAAAGCAAGGTTGTACCTGGATGCACAGGCATACCAAATGCACATGCTCATGCGGGACAAACATCTGGCTGACAGGCTCACACGAGCGAAGCTACAATCCAAGTGTTGGGGAACGAATTATTTCAAAAAAAGTCCTATGATCACGCAAGATCTATCTAGGAGAAGCATAGCAACGAGCGGGGAGAGTGTGTCCACGTACCCTCGTAGACCGAAAGCGGAAGTGTTTAGTAACGTGGTTGATGTAGTCGTATGTCTCCGCGATTCAATCGATCCAAGCACCGAACGTACGACACCTTCGTGTTTAGCACACATTCAGCACGATGACGTCCCTCGAGTTCTTGGTCCAGTTGAGGACGAGGGAGAGTTCCATCAGCACGACGGCGTGGTGACAGTGATGATGAAGTTACCGGAGCAGGGCTTCGCCTAAGCGCTACGATGATA